>NC_140165.1:214391166-214431166 GCF_963971535.1 Notolepis coatsorum | reverse complement strand
TTTATAAAAATGATTTAAAATGTTTATTAGCAACGCCGAGCTTTCAAACCCCGCCGCGTGTGACGTGTGTGAAACCCTAATGGAACGCTGGGTACCTTTGAAATTTATATCTGATATATTTTGGACCCACCGCTAGCTTTTAAGCAGTGCTTGGTGGTGCAAATTAACCTGGCTACTACGGAGCCATAAGTGACTGCGTATTCGAGCCCCTGGCTTGCATCGCAGTCACGAAAGGGGCTATGCTAGCTCTCGTGACTACAGTTCCTTATACGAGCATTAGAAAATGTCCACAATGCTATTCGCAAGAATAGAAAATAAATTGAAAAGCCTAATAAGCTATACATAGCCTAAACTGCCGTGCTGAAAGCTAGTAAACACAGCATCCCCCTGAATTGATGCACATGTGCATCTCTATAGCTTAGTCACAAAACGTGATTTATACAGACATTTGACAATTGCCCATTTAATGGTTCATACTACTGTATAAAGACAACGGAAATCCATTTTATTTTTGTTAAACAGCCTACAATATGACATAACTTTAGGCTATATATAATCAGTCTCACTCATCAAAATGTTTTCTAGGTTATGGTATCTCAAACTAATTAGGCCCTCTGCTATGACAAATGTATAATAATAATACAACGATACTTTTTCTACCCCTTGAATTTTTTTTAACTACAGAAGTCTGCTGCATTTGGCTCACAGAGTGACTCCCCCCACTCAGAAGCAACCTAACCTCCCAGCTTTTTTTGAGCATCATATTAAGTACACAAATTAGTCCAAAGATGATAAAAGGCTCAACAGGGCAGTCTCAGAGTTCATCTGTGTGGACCAAGTTCCAATATATATACAGTTGAGAAAGCTGGGTTCAGAAACCTTGTACAGCAACTGTTTTGAGTGCAAAAAAAGTTCTCCAGCATTTTGAATGCCATTGCTTTTAATTTTATTTATTTATTCTTGTCATTGTTCATTGTTGCGTTTTAAAATAAAGAACAATAATGACATCTGAGAGTGTTTCCCTGATTTTGAGGAAAAGTATCGAAATTCATATTGGTATAGTATTGAAACAAAAATGTTGGTATCGTGACAACCCTAATACACACACACCACATTATTCCCTGGAGCAGCTCAGCGCACACACATTCTCATATATTGCTGAAATGCTGACGCAGTTTTTTTTAACTTTGATGTGACATTGGTCGATTGTTCGATTGAAGCTCATTGCCATCCTTCTCTCGCTAAACAACTTGTACACCTTGTTGTTTTTGTGAGTGGCCACAAGCAGCTGTTTAATTAGCTCGTCTGACCATATTTCTATCAAGGCTTTTTTTTCCTCCTCATTCGCCCACGTCTGTCCACGAGACACAAGACATGTTCCACGCATGCTTGTTTTGCAGTGCGTGCCGCAGTGTTTGTTTTGTTTCCTTCTACTCAAGATGCACAGTTTATCGGGTCACTTCCTATATTTGGTCTTGGGTTTGGTCCAATGAGCATTCACACCACAAAAGTACGCACCAGGGTTCACTTGGAAGCAAACCGAAACCTACGTTTTCAGGCGGACCAGAGTTCGCTTTTTTGGTCCGCACCAGAGTTTGAATGAGCTTTCACACTACCCCAAACCAAGCGGACTATCCGAGGAAATTGACTCTGGTGCGTTTAAAGCGGCCCAAACAGCTCTGGTGTGAATGCGACCAAAATGTGATTCATTCTATAAGAACGTAGAATAAACATTTACAGATTTTTTTTAAATGGTCCATGTTCTTGGTATCTGATTCTAGGGACAACTATGGATCTCAGGGAATGTATTCCCAGTGTCAGAAATATTGTGTTTGTTACTAGGCTTGAGTAAATTGTAATGAACCAAAGGAGAATATCAATTTTTTTAATTTTTTTTACTGTGAATAACACCATGCTCAAATTGACCAGACCTGAAACATCTAAGCAAATGAATAAAGGGAAGATGATTAAACAGAAGGTTTTGTAGATACAGTACTGAATTCTGCCATCCAGACACATGCAATTTGAAATGATTATAGAATATAGAATATCAGGCCTATAAATGACCTTATTATGGCCAAGTCGCACATGTATGGATCGGGCCAAATCTCCCCTTTCCAATGTCAGAGTTCAATCTGGATTTAGTATCACCAGGTGTGATTCACAAACGGTGAATGAAATCTACTGTAAGTACAGTTACTTTTTTATAATGTAAATTTCTCCACCATATTTCATCAGATTGCAATGCCGTTTTTTTGCTAGACGTTCACAGAAAGGCAGAGAAACTAACTGTGTTCTGTTTCATGGCAATAACATTCAGGTTTGTGGGAGATAATCCCGAAAAATAAGAAATAAAAAAGTAAATCCAGAAGTCAGATGATTGACAGGGGCTGGCGTGAGCTGGATAGTGTAGTTTTTCGAAATTCGAAAGCCCATCGAAAGCTTGGTCTCTTCCTTCAAAAGACTACTCACTTTTGGCTGCCCCACTTCCTCCTGCCAATATGCGCCGGTTTCCGACTCAATGCCACTATATTATATATATTTCACTAATAACAGTTCAAATCATTGGTAAACAAACGTAATGCTGAAAATATACACATTGGCTGCTGTTTTGTCAGGGTCTTTACTCTTGGCTACATTTGAAAAGAAAATGCAACATTAATTCATACATTTTGTAGAGATGGATTTATGCGTGATGTCATTTGCGGTCCAGTACAGGACCACTTAAGAGGTTAACCTGTGAGGCCCAAAATAAAAAAGACATTAGCAATAGCAACTGCAGAGGCCAGAGGGTGGGACCTATACACACATTTACTATCCAATAGCATTGTGAGGCTGAACAACAGGACCCATTGACTATGTACATGTGCTTAAAAAAATTTAAATAAACATTTACAGATTCTTTTTTAGTGGCTAAAAGTGATTTTGTAATTTTGCAAACGTGGGTCTCACAGGGTACTTTTAACCCTGTGAGTTCCAAATAAAAAAGACATTAGCAACTTCAGAGGCCAGAGGGTGGGACCTATAAACACATGAAGGGTGCCGTGACTGAAAAAAAGGTTGAGAAACGCTGGTATATATGGTGTGGCTCTTTGTGGTACCACAATAATTTTTGTGGCTCTTAGTCTGACTGGTTGGCCACCCCATAGAAGCTAGGAACTTGGAAGGATGGGATGAGTTGTTAAAACTGATGTGTAATGTGTGTTTACAGATGGATCTTCGATTTTATTATTAATTAGACGGACTAAAGGGAATGCTGTAGATTAATTTAATTTGATTGTGTATTTGACTCTTTTAATGTAGTGAAATTGTATAGTTTGTTTTTGTAGCTTCAGAGTAGCTATACTGTTTCTGCCAGCCAACTCCCCACCATACCCCACCGCACCCCCTACCCCCAGAGGTCCACAATGGAAATAAGCCTTATTGCGTTTTTAACCTCTATGATTTTTTTAAATGTATGTATGTATGTATTCCTGCTGGGCAGTTTTATATGCATCTTTTATTAATTATCAAATAAATTCAATCAATCATACAGCCATACAAAGTAAAAGTACTTATATATATATATATATATATATATATATTAGTGCTGTCAATCGATTAAAATATTTAATCGCGATTAATTGCATGATTGTCCATAGTTAACTCATGATTAATTGCAAATTAATCACATTTAAAAAAATAAATTATCTACCTTAAACGGATATTTTTCAAGTTCCAAGTTTTTTAATACTCTTATAAACATGAGTCAACAAATGCTTGCTTTATGCAGCCATTTAACACAAAAGGATGACCCTCATGCATTGCAAATTTGCATCAAATTCAAAACAGAGTGATGTAGGGGTGGACGGTATAAACGGTATACACGGTATGAATTTGCTCTACGGTATGGATTTTGACTATACCTTGTAACCGGTAGAGCAGCTCTAAAATAGCAATGACGTCATGTAACCACAGCGCGACTATTTCACTCGCATTTGCCCCTAAAAATAGATAGAATTAGTCATAGATAATAGATATGTGCAAACTGGAAAAAGTTATTTAGGAGGATTCGCGCAGTGGGCGTGTCAACACGCAATTGTCATTTCATAATAAACACATATCACCACGGCGCACAGCAAGTTTCAATTTCAGTTCCTGGCAGTCTTTTTTTTTTTTTTAGCATTTTTACAGCTTTTTATTTGGCCACGCAGGACCGACAGAGGAGAGGGCGAACGGGAGGAGAGGTGGGGAGGACATGCGACAAATAACGACGGGAGCTGGGATCGAACCCGGGTCGGCCGCGTAGGTGTGCGAGGCACTATGGTACGCGCCACGAGGGCGCCCCAGTTCCTGGCATTTTTAACCAGTGGAGAAAGGTAAGAGATTTCCCTATCGTTTTTCTTATATGAATTATTCTACGTTAATAAAACATACCTGGTGATCAACTACAGTTTGCTGTGAACATTATGATATGTGTAGTGTTCTGACGGCTGGGCAGCGGGAGCTGGATGCTGGATTTTGCGAGAAGCATGCAGCTGCAGAGCCGCAGAGCGGGGCCGCTGTGCCTGCACAGTGCAATACTCCAATTCAGCCATTGGCAATTCAGCCGTTGGGTGGGGGGCGCTGTTGAGCGGGCCTGTGACCGGACCTGAAAGCGCCCCTGCTCTGCGGCTCTGCAGTTGCATACTATTGGGATTCGTTGGGAGCAGCACGGAGTCTCGACTCTGGACTTATTTTATTTGGAATATAATGACTGTATACGCAAAAGTAGCCTAGTTTTAAGTTAAAATATTATAAATCTACATGCCTTGAGGATGTCACTCTTTATATAGCCTGCCTATCAGGCAAAAATAATAATTCTAACGGAAACACTGATACCGTGATATATACCGTTACAGTCTATGCTTCAAATTATACCGTGATATAAATTTTAGACCATACCTAGAGTGATGCACAAAATAACTTAAGAAAATAATAATTTAAAACAATGAATAAAGTGTGCATGAAATAATAGTGGAAAGGAAATGTTAGGAACTTGTTACATTCACCCACACAAGGGCTGAGTAATCACACTGTCCCCCCCCCTCTCTCACACACTCTCCCAGCTCTCTCTCTCTTGCCCCTCCCTCTATATATATATATATATATATCTCACACACACACTTCAGAAACAAACATAGTATCAATGAGAGCATCAATAATACACCTGAGTGAAGTCTAGTTAACACTTTGATCGCCGGGGTTAAATTCATAATTTACCATTCCTCGCCAGCCCTATTTAACATGGAGAAGTTCCCCTTCTTTGCAGGGCTATAACTTTTTAAATTGTATTGCTAAATTGACATTTCCATGGCCCATTCAAAGTCCTATATCTATTGTTCAGGGTGTAGCAACGTTATACTTTTTCATTCACATATTCATACTAAAATACGGTCTAAAGTATAAGTATGATTTTATTGTTTTCTGCAGCTTTCTCCAGAACTTGATTTATAGCCCTAAATGCATTATATTGATGATCAAATACAGTTTGGTAGGAATCTGTGCGAGATAAAAAATTTCAACTGCACGTACTTCTAGAAGTTACTACGTATGATCTGATGTTGACCGGATGGGCGGGGGGTCGTTTATAATTCCGTGGGCAACGTTATATCATTCATCTAGTGTGGGTGATATGATCATTAGAGCAGTTAGTATAGAAGACATTAAAAAAATAACGCTGAGTGGGGAGCTCCCGTAGCTCACCGCATATCTCTGCGCTATTTCTGCGTCGGGGAAAACCGTGCTCGTCACGGATCTGGGGTACACGAGTTCGATTCCCGGACCCGCCGTATTTTCTCAGAGTGTCTTCCCCTGCTCTACATCCCATTTCAACCTGTTTCTGTCGGTCATGCTTGACCAGAAAAGCGATAAACGCTAAAAAATAAAGCTAAAAAAGAAAAAAAAAGAAAAAATAACGCTGAAACTCACCGTAGCTTCCTCTCGCCGTTGGGAGATGAGCGTGGAACAGATTTTTTTCTATTATGGGATGTAGAAATACCCGATCCATTTCCAGGTTGTATAATAGTATATACGTCCAAATCATGTTGTTTATCGAGTTATTGGTAACGGATCACTATCCGTCGTGATCAGCTCGAGTCCTGGGACTATTACAGAGTGATCGGACCAAATTGAAATGAGCACCAGCTTCCACTTCCTGTTTCTTCCCTGGGCGATCCGCCGATCCGCCACCAGATGGCTCTCTTGAACCGTTAGAGATTTGATAGGGGCTCACCAGTACATCTCATGTCTCCGGGGGAGAAATATGATTTCGATCACAGATTTTTGAAATATTGATATCAAAGACGCTGTCCAGCGTCATCGGCAGAATAAGCATGGCGGGGAATGACGTGTTCCAGCGTCAACGGCGATTAAAGTGTTAAAAAATTAAATAAAAATAAAATGAATAATTTTGTTCTTAAAAGTTAATGAGTTAAAAAAAATAGTGGCGTTAATAGAATCGGGCGATACCGCGTTAATACCGCGTTAACTTCGACAGCCTTAATATATATATATATATACCATAAATCGTGGAGGGTACTCAAATAGAGGACGGGCCCCTTATAATGGCCGGGGGTTTGATACATGCAGACAAATACAGGCCGGCGTCCAATACAAGGTCGTGCCGTGATATAGAATGAGATAAACTCTTGCCAATGCAAATTAAGTGCTGCCTCTCTCTACACTGACTACATTAATGTTTCCCTATGAATTGAAAATGGGGGACCCTGATGTAAACAAGACAAACGTCTTTCTCTGGTCTGCATCCCCTTAACAATTGTGTGTATTGAGCCGTACTGTATTGTACCCATTCTGCAATCTGTTAAATAAAGTTTTCATTCATTCATTCCCTCGCGTTAGCATTAGCGTTAGCTAACGTTGTCATTAGGTATGGGTAACGAATTCGGTACCGAACCGAAACACGTCGGTACTACCGAGTATCGATTCAAGTGAGATACCGGAGAAAGAAAACAAATTAATTTATTTTTATTTTTTTACCTTTTTTATTTTCATGTCAACGTTCACACGCACAATATATGCTTACCTAGGATTTGACTTGATTCAACAACAAAGCAGTCGGAGCAATGGCAAGCCGAAAACTGTCGAAATAGTTATTTGAAGTTTGGATTTTTTTTTTCACGACTGAGGTAGGTAAATTAAATTTCTTGAGACTAAAGTACAGAAAAAAGGTACCGTTGGGTACTGGTATCGATTCACAGGTACCGGTACAGTATCGGTTCAAATGTGAAAGGTACCCATCCCTAGTTGTCATAGCCAGATCTGTGGTGTCGGCTGGATGACGTTGGCTTCGTTTGCAAACGTTGGTTAACGTTCGTTATCTATATGGCGTTGGCAGGCGGGGCTGGCGTTGTCCAGTTGACATTACATATCATGATGGCTATGATAGCGTTAGCTAAAGCTACTGCATGTTATCACTGCAACTCGATTCGACTGAGGTAGAGTCACTAGAGTCGAGAAGGTACCACACGCTAAATCGTCCCCGGACCCCGCAACCTATACAGTTCCAACTTCAGTGTGTGACGTTAATCCACCACAGTTTCACCCTGACAAAGCAAATACTCATGTGATCTTAGGGCTGGACGGTATGGTCTAAAATGTATATCACGGTATAATTTGAAGCATAGACAGTAACGGTATATATCGCGGTATATTAATTTATCTTAAAATGGCTAACGTTAGCCCGTTGCTGCGCTAAAGCAAGTCTCCTCTCAGCCTCCTTAGCCAAATTGAAATGCCCAAACTATATGACAAGGTCTGTGAGCAAGTGGAGAAAAACTCAGTACAATTAAACACTATGCAACGACCACTGCAAACGTTGAGTGAATCGTCAAGTAATGTTAACGTCATTGCTACTGCTGTGACTAGCTGCTCAAATCTACCAGTCACAAGGTATAATCAAAATCCATACCGTAGTGCAAATTCATACCGTTTATACCGTATACCGTTTATACTGTCCACCTAGGGCTGGGCGATAAAACGATAACGATAACTATCGCGATAAATAATTTCCTCGAAATAACCATGAAACGTGGTCGCAAAGTTTCGATATCGATTTTCCAAGCATGGATATGAGCACACACGCACTAACAACCAATCAGTGAAGGAGATGGCGACAGCGAAGGAGACCCGCGGTGCACCTCTGGGTAGAGACTAGAGAGGTAGGACTCTGGCTAGGATAATTAGCTTGCACGCCGCTATTTTATAGTTTACGTGCGGAGTGGGTGTGTGGCGTGAATTCTGAGGCCACGGTTAGAGTAGTGTGGGGTATGCGGTGGACGTCGTTGCAATGTATTGGGGCAGAACGGAGTATTTTAGGGTGATAGTACATTGGAAACAAGGCTGGCTAGGATAATTAGCTTGCACGCCGCTATTTTATAGTTTACGTGCGGAGTGGGTGTGTGGCATGAATTCTGAGGCCACGGTTAGAGTAGTGTGGGGTATGCGGTGGACGTCGTTGCAATGTATTGGGGCGGAATGGAGTATTTTAGGGTGATAGTTAGTACATTGTCATTAGGGCTGGGCGATAAAACGATAACGATAACTATCGCGATAAATTATTTCCTCAAAATAAACATGAAACGTGGTCGCAAAGTTTCGATATATCGATTTTCCAAGCTTGGATATGAGCACACGCACTAACAACCAATCAGTGAAGGAGATGGCCGATAGCGGAAGGAGACCCGGAAGGAGACGCGGAGGTAGGACTCAGTAAACAAGGCTGGCTAGGGCTAATTAGCTTGCACGGCGCTATTTTACAGTTTACCTGCCGAGTTGGTGTGTGTTTTGAATTCTGAGGGTAACTGTTATAGTAGTATGGGGTATACGGTGGACGTCGTTGCAATGAATTGGGCGGAACAGAGTATTTTAGGGTCATTTTTAGTACATTGTCATGAGATACTCCGCTCGGAAACGAGGCTGGCTAGGGCTAATTAGCTTGCACAGCGCTATTTTACAGGTTACCTGCCGAGTTGGTGTGTGTTTTGAATTCTGAGGGTAACTGTTATAGTAGTGTGGGGTATACGGTGGACGTCGTTGCAATGAATTGGGCGGAACAGAGTATTTCAGGGTCATTTTAGTACATTGTCATGAGATACTCCGCTTGCTTTGGCTAACTGCTAACGTGCGCGGACTGATGACGACATCAACTCGACTCTCGAGACATTCACAGCAGCAAAACAAGTCTATTAATAGCCCGTCCATCGGCGCCGGGCATAATAAGTTAATTAAACTTGACAGACATTATATCGACGATAATTATCGATATCGAGTTATATGAAAATAATTTTATAATTTTATCGCGATAATGTTTTTGGCCATATCGCCCAGCCCTAATTGTCATGGGATACACCGCTTGCTCTGGCTAACTGTGTTCCATTCTTATAATGCATATGATCCAGTGGCGGTAGGTTGCCCCCTGGTGGAATATAATAATCTATGCAAGTGAGTCTATTAATAGCCCGTCCATCGGCGCCGGGCATAAGAAGTTAATTAAACTTGACAGAAATTATATCGACGATAATTATCGATATCGAGTTATATGAAAATAATTTTATAATTTTATCGCGATAATGTTTTTGGCCATATCGCCCAGCCCTAATTGTCATGGGATACACCGCTTGCTCTGGCTAACTGTGTTCCATTCTTATAATGCATATGATCCAGTGGCGGTAGGTTGCCCCCTGGTGGAATATAATAATCTATGCAAGTGAGTCTATTAATAGCCCGTCCATCGGCGCCGGGCATAAGAAGTTAATTAAACTTGACAGAAATTATATCGACGATAATTATCGATATAGAGTTATATGAAAATAATTTTATAATTTTATCGCGATAACGTTTTTGGCCATATCGCCCAGCCCTATGTCAACCCCTATGTGATCTGTATATGTTTATGTCTAAATAAAATCAATCAATCACAATTACAATTGGCCAGTTTGTGAAATTAAGGCCTGCCTCTTATAAGCCTCTCTAATAAAGGCCTGGTGCTCTTTGCAGCTGAGGTAAATACAAGACCCGTCCAATATTAGAGGATTTACGTTATATATATAAAAAAAAAAAACAAAAAAAAAAAACTCCCTCCCTCCTATCTCTCTACATTCCACTAAAATGTAATGTAATGAATTGGAATTGATAGAAAGTGTAGAGTTTAAGAACCAGAATCTACCACTCCCCCCCCCCCCCCCACACACACACAACTCTAACCTCTACCCTGAACAGGCCATGCTGGAGGGACTGGGGCCGGTCCTCACAGACAGGTTAGTCTTGCCTCATCTGGTTTAACTCGAGAATTCTGTCCCAATGCACTGCCTCTGAATGGGCCTTCGCACGCAGATATACACCAGCATAATAGATAGCAAACGAAGGCTGGGCTGATGATAGGGCGCATGCTCAGCCCCCCCCAATAATAAAACTCAAAGAGTGCAGTATAAAGTCCAAGGTTAGCTACTTCCTTGGCACGGGTGCCACACAGAGTGCTTGTGTACCGAAGCGGTCGACAGACCCGTGTGTCGCTGACTCGCTGGGAGTCGGAGAGGAGAAAAGAGAACGAGAAAAGAGAAGAACAGAAGAGGAAGACTGTGAGCGAGATAGAGAGAGAGTGAGAAGAACAATGTCCATCACAATACGCTTTGGGAACACTGTGGTTGAGCAAGAGAGTAAACCACCTCTATGCAGGATAGAAGAAGTAGGGCTGGGTACCTTTAACACCAAGCAAACACTGGATTGACCAATTTCCACTTGGTGAATGCATCTCTTGGGAGAACCCTGTTCCCTCTGACCGTATTCACACACGGTGGCCATTTTGCTCTTATGTCATGCTCAGGTTGGGTTCCTTCCCACGGGTGTTGTACCTATTATCGTTTACCATCTAAGTACAGAGGGAAATTAGCTCCTGACTAAATCTGGTCCCACCAGGTGGGAACAGGGTGGGGAAGGAACCCAACCTGAGCATGACATTGGAACTGGTGGCACTTGGCACTCTGTACCCTGAGAAGAAAAGAGACCCAGAGGTTGAGAAACCAAGAGCAGTAATGGAGTGAAAGTCTGATCGAAGAGGAGAGAAGAGAGGAGAGGGGCGGAGAGCAGAGAAGAGGAGATGGGAGGGGCAGAGAGGAGAGGGGCGGAGAGGAGAGGGGTAAAGAGAAGAGGAAAGGGTCAGAGAGGAGAGGTGTAGAAGTGGAGAGGAGCAGAGAGGAGAGGGGCGGAGAGCAGAGAAGAGGAGATGGGAGGGGCAGAGAGGAGAGGGGCGGAGAGCAGAGAAGATGGGAGGGGCAGAGAGGAGAGGTGTAGAAGAGCAGAGAGGAGCGGAGAGCAGAGGGGTGGAGAGAAGAGGAGAGGTGTAGAAGTGGAGAGGAGCAGAGAGGAGAGGAGCGGAGAGCAGAGAAGAGGAGATGGGAGGGGCAGAGAGGAGAGGGGGAGAGGAGAGGGGTAAAGAGAAGAGGGTCAGAGACTAGAGGGGAGGGTCAGAGAGGAGAGGTGTAGAAGTGGAGAGGAGCAGAGAGGAGCGGAGAGCAGAGAGGAGAGGGGTGGAGAGCAGAGGGGTGGAGAGAAGAGAGGAGAGGTGTAGAAGTGGAGAGGAGAGGAGAGGAGGTGTGGAAAGCAGAGAAGAGGAGAGGGGGAGGGGCGGAGAGGAGAGGTGTAGAAGTAGAGAGGAGAGGAGGGTCAGAGAGGAGAGGAGAGGTGTAGAAGTGGAGAGGAGAAGAGAGGAGAGGGGCAGAAAGCAGAGAAGAGGAGAGGGGCAGAGAGGAGAGGTGTAGAAGTGGAGAGGAGGGTCAGAGAGGAGAGGAGACTAGGAGAGGGGTGTAGAAGTGGAGAGGAGAATAGAGGAGAGGGGCGGAAAGCAGAGAAGAGGAGAGGGGCAGAGAGGAGAGGTGTAGAAGTGGAGAGGAGAGGGGCGGAGAGCAGAGAAGAGGAGAGGGGCATGAGAGGAGAGGGGCAGAGAGGAGAGGAGGGGAAAGGTGAGGAGAGGAGGGGAAAGGTGAGGAGAGGGGCGGAGAGGAGAGGTTGGTTTGATCCTACACCAGATGGAGTCTGATACAAAGGGAGTCTGACAAAGACAGGAAGCTGAGAGGGGTTTCAGCTCTGGAAGCTTCCACCTGTTCTACATCAACAAGCTCTACGTCAACATCTCCTACTTACAAACACACACTTTGTGACCAAATACACACACACACACACACACACACACACATACACACTATGTGACCAAATACACAGGTACACAAACTTTAATAAAACACAGACACACTGTGATAAAATACACACACACACACTGTGATAAAATATACACACACACACTGTGATCAAATACACACACACAGACACTGGGGCTGCAACGATTAGTCGACATAATCGACAACGTCGATCATAAAAACTCGTCGAAGCAGAATCTTTGCGTCGATTAGTCATAAAAATAAAAATAAAAATTATATATTATTATTATTATTAAAAAAAAAATTGCACTACCTATCTTTGTGAAAGTGGCTTCTCAGCTCTGGTCCAGCTGAAGACAAAGCAGAGGAACAGATTGGACATTGAGCATGACCTCAGAGTTGCTTTGTCTACCATCACCCCAGACTTTGAGACTCTTGTCAGGAGCAAACAACATCCCCAGTTATCCCATTAGTTCCCTGGGATGTTAACAGGGTACAAAATAGTCACACGCCCACCGCCACAGGCTTGTAGATTTAATGTTTGGCCGTCATAAATTAAGGCCTGGGCGCCATCTGGCGGCCAACAAAATCCACTGCATGCGTCGGCTAGAGCTGCGGCTGAATACCGCGTCACCGCTGTTTTTTATCATAATAATAAAGTTGGCTTGCGGCTCTGCAGATATACCCTACTCGGTTCCAAGCGACCCTATTGGTCCAGCCTGGCTCTGCGGCTCTGCAGATACCCCCTACTCGACGCGTCACACTTTGTAGCCTCTGAACGAAAACAGAACGCCGCGCCGCCATCTTTACTGCCTCGCTAAGGATGCATTTCATTCAGGATTTGTTTGCGACAGAACCAAGTGCAATAAACAAAAAAGAATGGATTCACTGTGTATTCTGCCTTATTTATTGATGAAACAAAACATCTATGCCCACGGAGCTTTCAGTGTACACAAGCGAGCGGCGGCGGCCCCGCCTGCATCCCCATTCCCCACACGGAGACAAACGGAGTAGTAGTACCTGGCTGCAGTGGAAAAGGAACAAAGTACCAGGTGCCTAAAGCGGGTCGAGTCGAGTAGGTACTATGCAGTGGAAAAGCGCCATTAGACTAGAGGCAGGCTATAAGAGTAGACTACTAAAAAAAAAAAATGCATTCAAACTTTTTTTTTTTTGTGCGCACTGTGCGGATATTTAATTTTGCATTTGATTTGACCAAATATGTGGAGGCATATTTTGTACCCTGGTTATTTCGCGTTTGTAACGTCATAACATCAGTGGAGGCTGCTGACTGATTAATAATAAGCTCTCTTTATTTCGCGGAGCATAATGTATAATGTTATTTCGCGTTTGTAACGTCATAACATCAGTGGAGGCTGCTGACTGATTAACTCGTAACGTCATAAACCAACTACCAGATTCACTCGTCACTGTACATCAGTGGAGGCTGCGTAACTGACTAACTGATTAACTAGAAACTGCACATTGAGGGGGTTTGAATCACGCTACATCAGTGGAGGCTGCTGACCAGATTATTATTATATTATATTAGGGGTGGACGGTATTATTATTATTATCTATTATTATATTATTATTCCAGACAAGGCTGGATGAATTACAGACTCCGCTAACATCCCTTGTTGCCTTGTAGGTGGCAAGTATGGATTTGTTTATCTTGTTTGAAGTTGTTTTAATATGTTCTTTAATTCTTTTGCTTCCATATTGTAAATAAATTCGCAATAAATTATTTGCATTTAAAACTATTAACGCTGACTCATTCCTTCAGTCCACTCAAAATTTTGCTAATATTCCTTATGTTGTTTATGATATTAATTGAAAATAGCATACGAGAGTATTATATAGTAATAATAACACATGGCGATATACTAAAAAGCTATTTATAATTTTTGGCTGGTAAAAAATCTGGATGGCTGGTAGTTTTTAAAATCTACCAGCCAAATGGCTGGTAAGTCAAAAAGTTAAGTTTGTTCCCTGGATGTTAAGCTAAGAAGTCTGCTATATATTTTTTTTAGTTATTTAAACACTTCCACTTTAATTTGTATTATTTAATTTATTTATCTTGTTATGAGTGATTGTTGTATTGTTCAAATACATTTTGATTTAAAGTTGCTTAAGATCCAAATTAAAATGTTTCACGAGTCATTATTTTAATTTGCTATGGGATCATCATGTTATGTTAAGTTAACTGTTAACCCTTTAATCGCCAATGACGTGTTAAGACGTCATTCCTCGCCATGCGTAATCTGCCAATGACGTTTTACAGCGTCTTTGAGATCAATATTTCAAATCTCTAGGACTCCGCTCAACTCTCCAGCGCTTCAATACCGCCACCTGGTGGCCGATCGGCGAGTTGCAAAACCGGAAGTGGGGCCGGAAGTGCTTGGTGTCACCCCTATTCCGTCTGCCACTCGCTATCGCTCGCGGGACGCCATCTGGACACACACTGGATAATCGATCCGTTGCCATAACTCGATAAACATTATTTGGACGTATATAGTAGAGTTGTTCCGATACCGATACCAGTATCGGAAATGCCGCCGATACTGCATAAAATGCTGGTATCGGTATCGGCCGATACACGTGAATTGTAGCCTCCGATCCCATGATGTAATTTATCTCCTGCCGAGTCCTGCGGAGAGTGAGGATTATAAAATGAACAAGTTTTAAAGTGTGATGCTGTGTCATTTTAACAGCAGATACACTTTCTTAAATTCCATTGTCCCCGACAGTGCGGTGTGACGGGGAGCTCGGACGGGATGCGTTTTGCTGGTGTTATGATAGCATTAGCTGGAAAGATAGCTAGTTGGAACAACATCCGCTTTAACGTTACATCAAATCAGATGGTCGCCTGTCCTTTCTCCAGGACCTAACACTGTCCATGACCGTCTATCAACAATAATGCACCCACGGTGAATTGTATTTAAGTTAAGTACTGACTAGCGTTAGCTGACTAACGTTATCAAATGTCAATGCGGGAAGACTAGCGAGGTCAGTTAGCTTAGCTTGATAACGTTACCGTGTCTAAAGTTGGTGCTATTCATAATCCAGCAATAATGGCTGCAGACCTGCAAGCAAAGTACAGCAAGTGCCAAAGGATAAGAGTCTGAGGCGGAGTTTCAAAAGAGAATGTTGAATATTTATTTTGCATCGAAAATCACAACATGAACGTTCTATCTGCCACTAGCTTACAGACTGAATAGGGTATATCTGCAGAGCCACTGGGTAGCGACTAGCGAGTGCAACACCGTTTAATGTCCGTGTGGATCATTGGAGTAGGGTATATCTGCAGTGCTGCAGCCCATTGATTAATGATACTAATACAAATCTATACAATCACCTGTTGTTGAATAAATACCATTACTTTCTAGTTATTACTAAAAAACAGTATAACAGTTTCTGTAAAAAAAAAAAAAAAAAAAAAAAAGTATAATTTATAATATATATATATATTTTTTTTAATGTATGCACTGGTATCGGATAAATATCGGTATCGGCCGATACCCAAAGCTTAGGTATCGGAATCGGAAAGGGAAAAATGGTATCGGAACATCTCTAGTATATAGTATTATACAACCCGGAAATGGTTCGCCTAGATCAACATCCCATAATAGCGATCTTTTTGCTCCAGTATCATCCCCCATCGCTACGAGGAAGCTGCGGTGAGTTTCAGCGTTTTTGATTATTATTATCCATACAAACTGCTATGATCAATATATCACCCATAGTTTACTACATGAAACATTTAACGTCGGTCATTGCATTATAAACGACCCCCCCCCCCCCCCCCCTCCGGTCACCAGCAGATGATGAGTCATAACGTCTGGGACCTTGTACAGTTGAAATTTTTTATCTGGCGTCAATCGGTATCAAATTGCATTTGATGATGTAATATGCATAAATGGCTATAACTCACGTTCTATGAAATACTGCAGAAAACGATAAAAATATATTTATACTCTAGACCGTATTTTTGTATGAATGTGTGAATGAAAAAGTAAAACGTTCCTACACCCTGAACGATAGCTAATCGATGTTGAATGGGCCATAGTAATGTCAATTTAGCAATACAATTTTAAAAGTTATGCCCTGCAAAGTAGGTGAACATCTCCATAGACAAATAGAGCTGGCAGACTGGCTACAAGGATGGATATAAGCGTGGCAGAGAAAGGGTTAACAACAGGGTGACATTCACAGGTGTGCAGACTTGAGCATGTGAGGTAAAACATGCATTGGAGAAGGAGCCATGCCCACAGGAAGCAGAGATTGAGGGTGTAATAAAAATAATCGTTAAATTAGTCGACTAATCGAAAAAATAATCGACAGATTAGTTGATTACCAAAATAATCATTAGTTGCAGCCCTAATAGACACTGTGATAAAACACACACGCACACTATGGGCGGGATCCACAAAGAATGGAGGTGATTGAAGACCACGCAGGTGATTGATTGAAAATTGTATTAACAGATTGCAGAATGGGTACAATACAGTACGGCTCAATACACACAATTGTTAATTGTCAATCATCACCAATACCAGAGCATGCAAACAACCCTGTCAATCATCACCAATACCAGAGCATGCAAACCCCCCTGTCAATCATCACCAATACCAGAGCATGCAAACCCCCTGTCAATCACCAATACCAGATCATTGCAAAGTTTTGCAAACCCCCTGTCAATCATCACCAATACCAGAGCATTGCAAACCCCCTGTCAATCATCACCAACATCAGCTGTTCAACACCATGCAAACCCCCTGTCAAGCATCACCAACATCAGCTGTTCAACACCATGCAAACCCCCTGTCAATCATCAGCAAGGTGTGGCAGTACTGCACTGCTTGGCAGGGCTGGACCGAAAGACATATGTACATATTAAGGCCTGATACCATTTTCTGGGCTTTGAAGTTTCAGCAGCGATTATCAGTGAATAATCAAAGCTTCATTCTTCCTGTGTAGAGTTTCAATGCAGCAGGTACGATCACATGGGTATATGTTTTAAGATAAGATATTCCTTTACAGACAGAGATGAGACAAACAGAGACAGACGAGGAAGTGTGGGTGAGACAGATGAGTTGAGAGACGAGAGAGAGAGAGACAGAGAGAGATATGAAAGACAGAGCAAGGGTGAGAGAGAGACACACAGAAAGAGGTGGAGACAAACACACGACACGGACAAAGAGACAGACAGAGATGAGACAAACAGAGAGACAGACAAGGAAGTGTGGGTGAGACAGAGATGAGAGACGAGAGAGAGAGAGAGAAAGTAAAGTAGAGACAGTGTGTAGACAAGACAGCAGCCAGATCAATTTAACCTCCTCCTTCCTCCTCTCATGTCTTTCTCTTTCCCCATTCTATCCTCTCCTAATCCATCTCCCCTTCTCCTCCTGCCCTCCCCCCCTCCCCCCCGCTCTCCCTCCATCTGTCCCGCCCGGGCAGCGATACAATCTGCTGCTTCCTGTGACACTGTGCTGAAGCCACAACCCACTTCCTGCTGCCATCGCTGCCTAATATGGGCCTGGCTGAGCCATACAATGCACATGCATACTTAAATTTCACACCAGAGGTCCTTTTCTTCCTACAAGTAGATAGAAAGGCACACCCTGTGCATTCATACCCCAGTACCATACAATAAAAGACGAGATGGACCAAACACGTGTAAGAATGTGGAAAGAAAAAAAAATGGAAGGGGAAAAAAAAACGAAAAGGGAGATTATGTACTGGAGCAATGAACCAGAAAAGCATTACATGGGAGGCTGAGTGGATGTCATGGTTACGATGAGGAACTAACGTTGGGTGAAAACAGTTGGGCCCGGGTCGGTCACTTCCTTAAAGCGGGGTTCAATATCAACCAGACCAGCTGTGGTGATCTCTCACGGGTCTTTGCCCTCCACTGAGCATGCTCCCGGGGCGCTGGTGGGAACTGGGAGGCGGGGACCGAGAACGTGGGGGGGGGGGGCACTGGGAAATGGATGCATTTTTAATGGCAGGGAAAGTCAGGAGGGAGACCGAGAGTGAGGAGGTGAATTATTGATACGACTACAGACACAGAGACCCTAAGAGGGCGTGTGGCATGCGCAGTGACACGCACACACACACACAGACACCAGACACACATACACCTGTCAACCTGGCGCATACCAACACATGTGCGCCATGTGTTGCTGGCCCGGTCCGTGGGGGCCAGGCATAAGTGTAGAGCCATATGAAATCCGCGTTCACGGAATCGCGGACGGAATCGCGGAATTGACCAATAAAAATGGAATCGACTGCAAAACGTGGAATATTGCAGAATTTGGCCTAATCTGGATTGAAATTCCGTTTTTGGGTGGAACGCTTGGTGCACATGCGACCGGGGAGGCGGACGCTAGAGCGGGTTACACACAACACAGGCAGTCTCCCAAGCGTCTCGCTGCTTCGGTGTTTACATCGTCAAGAAGCTAATAAATTCCCCAATAAGCCCTCAATTCAGAGCAGAGCAGTATCCTAATGACTTTTATGCCTCCGGCGCTAAGGTGTTTTGCTAATGCTGTCAACGTTCCGTGGACTGGAGCCACAAAAACACTTGCGACACTATTTAACGTTAGGACATGATCGCTTCTTGCTAAATCTAGTGCACCCATCCATTTGTTTAATGCAAACGAGTCATTATACACTGCCCTTTATAATCGAAATAAACTTAAATAGCTATGAAACGTTTTACAGTACATAGGACTATAGATGGAAATGATAGCTTCTTGCTAAATCTGGTGCAATCCATTTGTTTAATGCAAACGATTGTCATTATACACTGTCCTTTATAAACGAAATAAACTAAACTAAAGGTGCCTAAATTATGCATTACTATATTTCATCACAATAAAATAAGATATAGCTAGGCTACTGACATTGTGATAATGTCAGTAGTAGCTAGCTGTATCTATTGTTTACACTTGAAATGTGTATTTTTATTTTGTCACAATATTATTTGAAAAGTATTGTGTAAAATGTAACTGTATTTCTGAGTTGCAGCACTTAAAAACATTAAATGGACTGTTATATCATATTCAATTGTAGACATTTATTCATTCCCACTTATTAGACACTATTTTTGATGGTAAAATGAGCATAAAAAGCAAAATACAGAATTCTGAAATATTAAAACGGAAAAAACGGAATTTGGGAAAAAATAAAATGGAATTTGGAAAATAATAAAACGGATTTCATATGGCTCTACATAAGTGTGCTGCATACTAGAGAAGACACATGGACCTGACGGGACATGTTAGGATCGGAATGAAGCATGACAGGCCAATACATCAACTAATACTGTCTTGTCATTCCTACGCAGACCACGGAGAGGGGGGGGGGGGGGGGGGGTTCTGAGGAATCATACACTCTCAAAAAGGTTGTGTTGAAATTGGGGATGATGGGTGTTTTAGTAATGGAGTAGTGGTAAAAAAAATAAGTAAACGTTGTCTGGGTGACCTCACCCCCAAAGAGTTTATTTACAAATAAAAAAATAAATTACAAAAAAGATACACTATATAATTGGAAAGGGAACGTGAAGGAGAATTGAAGGGGCTTGAAGAGTGGCATTCTCTCCAGGCGGCATGTTACGGAAATTAATGACAGCAATGTACTGTAGAATACACCATTTGTATCCACGAATATGTTTAGACAAAGGAAAGATGGAGACATGGGTTTAACATAACGAAGGACAACAATGCATCCTATAAACAGTACACCCATCTATTACACAAGTCTGATGTCTTCAACAGAGTAGAGACAGTACAACTACATTACACAAGTCTGATGTCTTCAACAGAGTAGAGACAGTACAACTACATTACACAAGTCTGATGTCTTCAACAGAGTAAAGAGACATCATATAGACAGTACAACACATGACACAAGTCTGATGTCTTCAACAGAGTAAAGAGACAGAATATACAGTACAACCAACCACGACACAAGTCTGAATGATGTCTTCAACAGAGTAAATAGACAGAATATACAGTACAACCACATGACACAAGTCTGATGTCTTAAACAGAGTAAAGAGACAGAATATACAGTACAACACATGACACAAGTCTGATGTCTTCAACAGAGTAAAGAGACAGGCTATACATTTGTTACTTCAAAATTCAGGTGACAGATTTGTCAAACCTTAGTGTTTGTCTTTTTCTTGTTCAGTTTCAGACCATATGCGAATTTCCCCCAGGAAGTCAGATGCATGAACAAATAACCTGAGGGCCTGCTACCTGTCTGTCTGCCCACCACTCACTCACTCACTCACTCACTCACTCACACACACACACACACACGGAACTATGTACACACAACCACACAAAGACATGAGCAATCAAACACACACACACACATGTATATATGCACATCTACTGCACACACACCGCACTCCACTTTACACACAGTATATTCACACACCATTATCACTGCACGATATGTTTCTATATTCATACAGTCTTATACTTTATTTTAAAATCTTTTTTTATTCTAAATAAGTGCTGTACAGTCAAGGAAGCGAAACAAGCATTTCACTCTCTGTGCCTGTATGAAGATCTGACATTAAAAGAATCTGATCGGAATCTGAAGTCGACTGCTTGATCACTGTGATGTGTTGAGAAATGAGACATTGCATTGCTAGTATTAACATGTTGTGTCCATTAAAAAGGGGCACGGGTCTGTTTAAGTTGGCCATGCTGTTAGGGGGCCGCCATGGGCCACGTAATACATCTATATAGTGTGTAGTTTCATAGTACAAGTATCTATAGGCATGTAATGTTAGACTTTCTTTTGGCAGTGGGATTGGGTTTCTTCATTGAGCGCACACACTCGTATGCGTTAAAATATAACTTTTGAAACGCATATAGGTCGCCCTCAGACACCTTGAGGGTATTTTGAGGGCCGAACCTTTAAAATAACAGGGATTTCCAATCTTAAAAATCACACATTAGAATGTTTCCATTCATTTCAGTTTGAATCGCTTTAGGAATGAGACACTCGTGGTCTTATGGTCGACCAGCTTGGCGTTTGGATCTGTATGCAAATATGGACTAAAGTGAAAGAAATATGAATGTAGGCGGAAAAAAAGAAATCCACAAAATCACTGAGCTAAATTGGCTGCTACCGAGCCAGAATGGGCTCCTCGTTCTCCACAGTTTCTCAGACAGTGAGGGGTTAACAGGAAACGACAGTGCATGGCAACGACAGTGCATGGCTGGGGAAATGTCTGTATAAGGCTGTGCTTAGAACTTTCCCAAACACACCGACAAGTACAGTCAGGCCCAGTGGCCCCATCCCTCCCTCCTCCTCCTGCTGCTGCTGCTGCTGCTCCTCCTCCTCCTCCTCCTCCCTCCCTCTCCCTCCCTCTCTCTCTCTCTCTCTCTGTTTACCTGGCTCTCCCAACACACTCTCACCGTCTCAGCATCCATCCCTCACTGTCCCCCTTAATCCCCCTCCGTCCTCTTCCTCACCCGGTTCATAAAATCGGTATATTAGTGGTCTTAGGACCTGAGCCAAACATCATTTTTTAATAACATTCAGGCTTTCCTGTTACCATGGCCATCCATTTTTCTATAGCTACTAGAAATGTCTGTCATGTCTAAAAGCCCAGGACACTGTACTGGGAGGGAGAGGCCAGTTGCTCATGCAGAGATCCCTGCTAACACAACACAATCCAGACTTATGTGCAACAAATCTTCCTCACAACTCCAAGCTATGCGTCTGACTGAGTCATGCATGACTCATCGTCAAATTTGAAATCAAGATTCCCAAAAAAGTTATTGTCTGTCAAATAATGATAGAGAATTGAGGTTAGGGGCTCTTAAACAACATAAAAACACACAGCCATGGAAAAACGTGCATGAAATTACATTAAAAAGGAACACACGCCAACCTTTTGGGAAATTTGCTTATTTGCCGTCTTCCCCAGAGTCAGACGAGAAGATACTGGTACCATTCTCGTCTCTGTGCGTGCAGTACAGAGAGAGAGACCTGCAGTGCGCTAGCTAGCTTACACAATGACTGGAAGTGGATACGGACCTACTGTCAAAAGTTATAAAATTCACTTTCCAGCTAAAGAGATTGGTTTTATCTGGTATTACAGTGGCTAAAAAACTGATAGCATCACGATGGATTCAACCGGAAAAAATGTGCCGAAAGGTCTGGATTCTTACATATCTCGATGTGATTTATCTAGAAATATCTACAGCAAGAATTTTGGGTCTCAATGAATCCAAATTGACAATGTGGTTAGAAGTGGTGGAGAGAATAAAAGCTAGCATATAATGGTAGTGTCTGGTTAGGAGCGAATGATAATGGATGGATTATCCATTGGGGGGTCCAGGGTGGGGGGTGCGAGCAAGAGCATATGTGTGTAGGGGAATAGATAGCAGGTATCTTGTATAAGACATTTATTTAAACTGTGATTTAATTTGATGTGCACTGTTAACAATGCTTGTATATCTAATCGTGTGTTGTCATGTTTGTTTATGTGTTTGTTTAAAAAATTATAAAATAAAATACAAAATTCACTTTCCAACAACTCCAAAACTGACTTATTTACATGTTGTGACTTGGATATTTACCACCTGCAGAAATAACAATGTAAAATGAGACGTTGCAAGTTTTTAAGCAAATACATATAGTCTGGACTATTTTCTTGACAAACAACCGCCGGCTGCGCGCAGTGATAAGCCGCAGCACTAAAGCCCTGTTGTAACTTCCGTCAGCAAAACCACTGTGACCAGCTAACCTACAGAAGAACGACTGCTAATCATGGACCACTTTATAAGAGGAAGGTGATGATGAATTCTGGACAAACCAGATCCAGGACCTGATCTATTTGAACCAGGATTTACAGAGAGGGAACTACAGGTCGTGGTAGCGGAGCGGACAAGAAGGGGGGCTGAGCCAGAAGAACAGGCTGAGGCTGTTATTGTAAACACACAAGTCACAACATGTAAATAAGACAGTTTGAGTTGTTGGACAGTGCATTTAGTTACTAAGGTCCGTATGCACTTCCAGTCATTGTGTAAGCTAGCTAGCTAGCGTGCTGCGGGTCTCTCTCTCTCTCTCTCTCTGTACTGCACACAGAGATGAGAGGGAGGGGTACCCATCTTCTTGTCTGACTCAGTCACTCAGGGGAAGACGGCAAATAAGCTAATTTCCCAAAAGGTTGGCGTGTTCCTTTAAAAACACAAAAAAGTAAACAAAGCTGCATTCTAAGTTGTCTTTTTGGCCAGAGGTGCTCTGAAGCGGCGGCCTGACAGGAGGAGCAGAAAGGATGGGTGAAGGGTCCTTAGTGAAATTGTTTCTTTCTACTACGGGACAGTAAAGGTCTTCAGAGTCTTTCTTTCTACTGCGGGACAGTCTTCAGAGTTGGGTCTGAGTGACAAGTTACTGCAGTTAAAACGTCCCATCTGACGTTAAAACCCTTCAGCCACCTCAAGAGAAACATGGGCTTTTCGTAGACCCCGCCCACACGCTGTGTGAAGGACAGGTGTTGGTCGGTCTCTCAAAGATCTCGACCTGTTCCACCACCCGCCCCTGTGGTCCAGAGAGGGTGTGTGGGGTGTGGTCAGGTGGTCAGGTGCCCCCCCCCACAACAACACAGCTCTTTGGTCTTACTGATGAATAATGCGCATAAATAATAACATCAGGCATCACAGGGGACTTAAACCTCAGGTGGCCTCGTGATGCCTGAATGAATAAACATAAAAAAATACATAAAAGATGTGTATAAAAGGTCATGAAGACCATGGCAACTCTGAACTCTGACTCCATTGCCTATACCCTAAGCTCTGTTACCCATACTGTACAAACTTTGAACTATGTTGCCTATACTCAATTTGTACCTACCTACTGCTTTCACTGTTCAACTGCCATACTATATTCTATACATATCCATTACCTACTCTTACTAGTTACGCGGCTGGCCAGTATGACTTACTAGTTACTACCATAGTGTCTTTATACCTATATCACTGTACATATTAATACTACAACGCTGTACTCTGATTAGCACTATACTCAGGAGTACCAATTAATATATTTTATACCAAGTTTAACTCAATCAGCGCCAGACCAGAGTATAGTCGGGTTTTTATCATCATTTCTTTTATTCGATATTTCCATTCATTACAGGCACACGGACATCTGGGTTAACATGGGGACTCATCCTGAGAATGCCAAAGTGCAATACCTGCCGCATCCACCCAGGTGGCAGTATCGAGCACCCTTTGAAACATTATATCTTGGCCTGTGCGTCGATCAAAAGTCTCCGGACGGGGCGCCCAAGTGGCGAACCATGTAACGCGCTGCGTCGCGGCACGGCCGACCGGGGTTCGATTCCCGGACCCGCCGTCATTTGCCGAATTTCTTCCCTCCCACTCTGTCTCCCGTTCTTCCTCTCTCTCTCTCTACTGGACTGCCCAGTAGTAAAAAGCGATAAACGCTAAAAAATAAAACTTAAAAAAAAAAGTCTCCGGACGGATTTTTATTGGTCAGGCAAGGGTATAACGGTCGGATTGAGAAGCGTGAATTGCTCCCGGTGCATGATGTGTGGCGGATTATGTTGGCGACACGATCGACACCAATACTGGGACTCGCAATCAGATAATTGGAATATTCTTTTTGGGGTACATCCTAGTGAAGGTAAGGCCTATGGTATCAATCCTGCTGTGATCCAACCATGATTTCACTTCGATCACAATATATTACTCCACAACGTGTGCCGTTGGCGACAATCAAAGCATCAAAAAACGACACCCCGGGGGGCAGGTGGCGCACGGAGATTACGTTCGTCACCAACACCGGGAGACACTGGATTCGCCTGTTCGAATCCAGCTCCCGGCGTTGCTATCAGCTTGGCTGGCCTCTCACACTGATACAATTGGCTGTATCAGGGGGTGGGAAAGCTGAAGGGTGGGTCCTGGGAGTTGTGGACAGCGACCCCTACAGTTCGGTCGGGGCGCCTGCTCAGCAAGGGTTGGAACTAAGGAGAGATAGTGTGGCCTCCCACACGCTACTCTCCCCGGTGAGAACCTGCGCGGCCAGGTTGGCCTGCCCCAGGCTGCACATGCGTCGGAGGAAAGCATGTGACAGTCTCCGGTCTCCCAGACCAACAGTAGGGGAAAGTACGCAACAACCAGGAAGGGTGGGATGGGAGAAAAATCGGGAAAAAGGAGGGGAAGAAAGATTATTAAAAAAAAAAAAAAAAAAAAAAAAAAAAAACGACTTTCATGCATTCATGATTAAACATAATACAGATAATATAGATGAGATTTCGAAATAGTAGCGTGTACAGGCGAGAAACGGCAACGTTTTTAGCGTTGTTTTCTGGGATTAGACAGGATTACTCTAAAACTAGTCATATTCACCACGGTATAAAACGGGAATGTATGGATGAAAAAATTATTTCTTTAACACATATTGAACGATAGTCGATGTCAAATGGGCCATAGTATTATATCCATAGCTAGAATATAGTTATAGCCCTGCAAACACCGCCACGTATTCCTATATTTTAGAGCGTCTGCCTTTTAACAACACATCGCGCATATCGCTGTGGCGTCCATTGAGTTAATCACCTGTACATTGTATACTACTATCGCACTTTACTGTTACATTTGCACTCTGGTTGGATGTCAAACTTCTTTTTGTTGTACTGTACTTAAAAATACTCACTTCATACAGTGTAGCCACTGGTGAAATACCACTTTAAAAGATGCCCGAGAGGGGAGGCCTTCAAGACAATGAAAGAAAAAACCTCATGATGTGTCTGTGTGACCAAAACACCTCCTCCCTCTGACAGCGCCTGATAAAAATAGAGGCCCTGTTTCTACAGCCATGAACGATGAATCAGAAGACCAAGTGTCATCATCATCACACGTTCTCAAGAGGAGCAGAATAAAACCAGGCCCGGGTATAACCCACAACTCTACCTCTACCTGCTGATAAACATAGACAAGACACACTACACACACACTGGTGACAGGGAAGTGAGAGGGGGAAGTATGTGTCTCATATTATACGCTGCGTGGGAGAATATAGCATACATACAGTATGTCTGTTTTTACACACACGCACGCAAGGACAAGGTCATCATGGTGGCAGCGATAAGACTCCTTGACCGGAGGCCAAAATAACTGGATGTTTTGTATAGTATAGTTAGGATAGCATAGTGACATAGGGTAGAACTGTATATTGTATAGAAGTGTACATAGGATTCATTGCCTTTTGTATTTTATCTTAGTATTTTTATCATGTCCATTTTATTTCTATTATTATTTGTAATTTTTGCACAATCGAAGCGGGCATGGCCACCTTCATCTCACTATATGTCTTGTGTATGTGATGAATAAAACTCTTGAATCTTGAACATAATCCCAACAATAGACTGTGTAAACTGGCAGTCATCTCACAGTCCTACAGTGTTTCCAGCTAGTCAGAGAGAGAGAGAGAGAATATCAACACAGTATTCTGTTTAATAGGTCATATCCCAGCTACTTATTCAGGACAGAGTGTTTGTTGTTCATGCATCTTAACCCCACCACCGATATTGCAGTATACACGAGTAAACATAATATTCTGCGCATTACCATGGAAACAGCGTTTACCACAGACTGCAACATGCAATAGTAAAGGGATTTTTTTTCTGTTACATCAGTTGTTTGAAGGAACAACTCTCTGGACATTCTCTCGCATTCAGGCCCAGTATGGTACTGCATCTGATGAACCGTAGATATTTTCTGATACGACATTACTTCGGCGACATGCAAGGAATGGGAAAAAAATGTAAAGACCCAGCAGCGCTGGATTGAGACGGTTGAGAATCGAATACACCTCAAGGAAAATAATATCTTGTTTGTGCAGTAGGATTCACATAAAAAAAAAAAAAGGAAGTGGGAACTGACAACTGTTGCTGTGATTAGAGGATCAAGAAAAGAGGGTGGGGTCAATTGAAAAATAGTAGTGGGAGAGGTCCTGATGTCAAGTAGCCCAACTTT
This sequence comes from Notolepis coatsorum, assembly GCF_963971535.1. NCBI lineage: Eukaryota > Metazoa > Chordata > Actinopteri > Aulopiformes > Paralepididae > Notolepis > Notolepis coatsorum. Next base: position 214,403,943 of record NC_140165.1, on the reverse strand, counting down.
GAATTAGGTTGCTAGTAAAAATATATGTATATATATATATATTAAAAAAATAATTATTCTACAGATTTTTTTTTAACCGCCTATAGTAATATCCAACTATGACAATTAATCCAATCCTCTCCATTGGCTTAATAGGAGACGTCTCTCACATTGTACTTAATTACAAGTTTAGAAGGAGAGGGTAAAATGGGAAATAGGGAGAAATTGTGAACTTAGACCATTTAAACCACATGAGTTGATTCAAGGCCATGAGTCCCTGAGGGAGTTGGGGGGGGAAACCAACTATACATGCTCAGAGCTCTTAATGGCCCATAAAATCATTACCATAAACTGGCTTACGCTGCAAGCGCACCACCGTGGAAGCGCCTGCATGGGTTAAAAGACAAGAGCTTGGGAACTCTTGGACATTTTAAATGTTTTTTTTTAACCATTCCGTCTCCGTTTGTACCCGTCTCATACCCCTGTCTCTCTCCGTTGTATCACTATCACCTTGTGCTGTTCTTCTCTCCCTTTTTTGTGTCTCTCCACTCCACCTCCCCTCTGTGTGTTTTCCTTCCTACTCCTCTGACAAATAGTCTGCATTTATATATATATATATATATATATATATATATATATATATATATAATTGACAAAGCACATTCTACCCTTCATCTGTACATTCACTGATATACAATTAACACATACAAAATATGTTTGTTTATTCAGTTTTGATGTTTTTTTTTTATATCTGGTATATGTCCAATTCGGCCAGACACAAACCATGGCTGCAGATGGTGAGCCGGCTACAGCATGGCTGTGGTGAACGATCTGATCCGTTAACAAAGGTGGGCCGGGCCTGCTAGCCCTCAGCCACTTACTTTGGACCAATGGACCCAAATACTTCCAGGCGTGAACTGTATGGAAAACATATCCTCGAGTCTGAAACACTGGAGGGACTTTCATTTAGACTAGAGTCTCACCATTTGTGGTGAATGTGTGAATATGTATAAACTGACTTATGTCTTTGTATTGTTACTTGATCTTTTTGATACCAACAAATATTATTTGTGTATGTAAAGTTTGTTTGACTTATTGTCAAGGAACCGGTTTTAATAAATGTAAAAAGAAATTGCAGCTAGTAGTTTCATTACATTTACAGATGTGAAAAAGAGCAGGTAGTAGTTTCATTACAGATGTGAAACTACAAGGTAAGTACTGTACGTACACTTTCCACAGCAGTCCCACAGAGGGGAATATGAGGACTCAAGTGTGGAACTAATCTAATTTCCCTTGGCAGATTCTGGATCAGTTTCTCCCCTTTAAATATGCGGTGGGTGGAAACACACACGCAGTATAAAGTGTACGCTCATCTTCTCCCTTTTCTGTAGATTCACCACCCAGACTGTCATTGTAAAGAAGACCGGGGTTTGTTTGCTTTTATTACTACATTAGGAGTAAAACCAGAGGCCTAAATTGAAGGGTTGTTGCGGACAATCCTCCAGTCTCTCTCTCCGTTTCTACTCCCCCTGTAGTCACTCACTTCCTCATGTCTGCCCCTTCTCACAGGTCTTAGCATGCCACACACAGACACACACACACGCTGCAGGCTACTGTCTCCACAAGTCAGCTACACACAAACAGGCATGGGTGCTACTGGCTATATTCCTCAGCTCTCTTCCTCTGTGTCTGTGTCTGAATGGTGTTGGCCACATTCACTCAAAACCCCTCCATTTGGAAACATAGAAAAATGCAGTTACAGCCACACTTTTTTGCTCCCTCAAGATCTAAACCCCTCAGCATTCTTTGTGAGCTGACTCATCATCGGTTAACTGTGATCCCCTGGCAACGTTTATCCGGCATCTCTCCCGACGTCGTGGAAACACTGAACAGACGTTTTTTGGACGAGAGGTTCTCCAAGTCTCGTTCCTCTGCGCCTGACCGCTCGAAGACGCAGAGGAGGGAGGGAGGAGAGTCATCTTCCTGCCTCTGCGCTGAAGCCGTCTGAAAAGGGGGGCCGTGACGGGCAACTCTCTCCATGCCCTTATTTGGAACCTTTAAAATCAACTCTCGCTGCTTCACAGAGTTCAATTCCTTTTACAGGTTGGAGCACATCCTCAGCTGAGGGGGCCGAGATTCTGAAGAACAAACCCCACAAGAGTCGTATGGAAATCATCGCTCCGTTGTTCTGACTTGTACGCTCTGCGTTCTCATCTGCAGGCAGTAGGACGCAGAGTCAAGACAATAGGCAAGGAAAGGTGGGGGGGGGGGGCAAAAGTCAAAATCAACTCCCTTAACCTTGACATTTTTAAGTTAACTCGGACTCATGCGATCAAATCAGAATCTGAACCGATGAGATAATGATAAGGAAAATATCTAGAAAGGTGTCATCAACATTGATATTTCATATAAGCCTACGGGTTATTTTTGAACGGGTAATCCTTCTTGCGTTTATACGAGTTGGGAAATATAAACAAGAGAAAGAAATCCAGAGACACAGTAGAAGAAACACTGGTGAAAGGTCCTCGCCTCTCTACATACTGTAATGAGAACGACAGTGTGTAGAACGATGTTTCTACATGATGTCTCATGGAAGGTTTGTGGACAAATCAATTGAGATAAATGTTGAGTTCACAAATCAAATCTATTCAAATGGAAAAAAGGGACCCAACTAGTGTCTCAACTCCGCAATCAAATCAGAATCTAGGGGGTTAAAGGAGTGTCCAGGCCGGCGCAAACAAAACAAACCTGATAGTTCCTGTAAATAAGATTACAGTCCCATCGCTAATCGCTCCCAAAAATGTCACCCAGGCAGGAAATGGTTGTAAAAGACTTGGTAATTGGTATTTTTTTCAACCCTGTGGCTAGTCAGACCAGGCTAGGACAGACCAGGCTACAGCTACAGTCAATGAAGAAATAGATATTTGACGGAAGGTATTACTGTCCGGTGGTTTGTTTTAACATTAGAACCCAACTTAATCGTGCGTTTGCAGACACAGCGAAGGTTCTGTCGGTTCCAAAGGTTCATCCTGCCCCAACTTTTCCATCTGTCTGAAAACGGACACCCTTTTTCAAGGCGGGAAAGTTGTGCCGTAATTTCTCCTCATTGTTCAGAATAAAAATATATGAATACAGAATGGGGGGGGGGGGGCATTGTTATTCCGGCATTATTAAAAGGAGCAATAGGTGGCTGTTGATTTTGGGTAGAACTTTTAAAATCCTTAAACCGAATTGAACAATGCCCTTCCAAATCAGAATGCATCAGGAGGCCTCCAAAGCCACGCCCCTCTAGGTAGATAATAACAAATGAAAATTGTTGCCAAAAAACAGCGGCCACCTATTGATCCTTTAAGTCGGTACCGGAGGTGGTCACATGGCTGGAAAAGGGACAGGGGTGGGATGTTTTGATGACTTGTTGTGTGTGTGACGCACCATCAGGGGTTTAAAACACCTCTGAAGAACATTAACTAATGAAGGTTAGCAGCTAACCTACAGCAACCAAGAAGATAACTCCGCTGTCGAAGATGTGTGCGAATTACAGACACAGCTGTGCCTTTGAAGAGCGGTATAAATGTGCACGGCTAGCACCTCAACACTTCACCTGCCGAACGCTGCCGGCACACTAGACGTGGTTGTGTTACACGTCACTCCTCCGATTCCGGAACGCCGGCGTGATAGTGTCTAAACCCCCACGCTGGGAGCGGCATTATGCCGGATTTGTTTAGTTCAGTGTACAAAAAGGAAGAAGAAAAAAGCTATGCCGGCATAATGGGGGTCTTCTTTGCAGTAACATGGCGGGTCTCCGTTTAAAAAGGGGGCTACAGTCAGCCCTGTCCACATGGATACTCCTCATTGACAAGAATAAAAAACAGACAGCCACAACGGATCAACGTAGCCGCAATCCTCACTGACCAGTGAGTGACCACAATAGGAATGAGGAACAAAGGTAGGAGATGGTAGTCCAATTGACCCCGCCCTCTTTTCCTTTGTCCAAGGGAAGCAACAGTTGTGATTGGAGGATCAAGAAAAGAGGGCGGGTTTGGGATAAGTGCTTGCACTTCCCGAATCCTAAGTTCTACTAAATGCAGCCTTGCTGTTATCAGTGAACAACAGTATCATCCTACATGGGTTAAGTTAAGGTCAGGAGACATGAGAGAGCGTGTCTGTGATGGAGGATGATATAAAGCAGTTTTACACTGACTGATGTCCATTATGCTCCATTAAAGAGAAGCTCTTCGATGAGTATACTATGTGTGCACGCGCGTGTGTGTGGCCATTAGCTGTGGCCACTGCTGACCATGCATTAAATCATTATAGCATCTCTGCCCACAACAAGCTTTGGTTTCACTATGATGTCATACCCAGACTGTCTATCGGGCCATGATGATACCACTTTCTCCTAGGCTCCCAGAAATTACCCACATGGCTTTCTGGACGTGCCTTGTGTTCGTAAATAGGGTGTCCCACCCAAAGGCATCTACAGCAACATAGCACTTTGTCCACTCCAGACCCCTTGATGCTATAAATTAATCTGTGATGTTGCCAGCGTTGTCACATAAAAGACAACAGCAGTCTGGAGAAGCTAAATGACACGCCGAAATGAAATACATAAATACATATATATATATATATATATATAGCATTATATTATATAATGTAATAAAAATACATTATTATATATTTGACATTTTAAATGTCTCTTTAAAACGATACAAGGCTTTTGTAATGTACATCACTGCATAATAAATGAGCATCTCTCAGGACAAGGTGCAGAAAGCAACGTGTGTCTGAGGTTCACTAGGCTGGTTCCCATGCCACAGGTGATGCCAAGGTTTCTAGGTTAGTGGTCAGTCTTTTCTCACTTCCCCTTCTGGCCGCTCACCCAGCTTACCGCTGGTAAGACACAGGCATGTGTTAGTCTATTAAAGAGGGTGCGAGCTCAAACCTCTTCTAAATAGTTTCCTACCGGGTGTCACAGTCTAGATAGGTTCTTTTACAGTTCAAGGATTCGCCAGCATTCGGCTGCCTGTGCCAAATAAAAGCACATCAAGGGCTTTTCTGCGAGTGCTGGTGATTCCTTTAGACTACACAACTCTGCAAAGAGACGGTTCGGCGCAATGTTCCCTCAAGAACACAATCTCTCCGGTGAAAAAGTTAGCCTGAGTTCCCGTCGGGCCACCTTGTAAAAAGGAGCAGTTAATGTCATCCACCAGGGGCCGAGACGTCAACAACAAGTTGGCTATACGCCGAGGGCAAGGGTCGGGGCTGAGGTGGCGTGGACGACATAATCCCACGAACAGAGACGGCGCATAAAAGGAAGAAAAAAAAACAGCCGCCACCGAGGAAACTGGATTTGTCACTACGGAGACAATAGAAGGTTTTGTGCACCGAGCAACGCTTATAGCAAAGTGTCTAATCCAAGGGGGCAGGCTGACATAAAGGCCTATTTATGCGTTCGAGAGGAGGGAGGGACCCGACAGGGGGGGGGGGGATTGCTACAGAGATGCGGGTAGTAATGATTAGGTGTTGGGGGGGGGGGCATTAACACATTGTCTGCCAGGCATTGTGCCCATCATTATGCCCAGTCTGCCAGTGCTGTAACCCTATGGAGATGTTTACCTGTCTGCCAGGCATTGTGCCCATCCTTATGCCCAGTCTGCCGGTGCTGTAACCCTATGGAGATGTTTACCTTCTTTGCAGGGCTATAACTTTTTAAATATTATAGCTATATCGACATTACTATGGCCCATTCAACATCGGGTATCTAATGTTCCGGATGTGGGAACGTTATATTTTTTCATTCATACATTGTCGTGTTAATACCGTCGTGAATATAAGTATGTTTTAAGGTTTTCGGCAGTAATTCCAAAAACGCAAGTTCTAGGCCCTGACGCATATGATAGATTATCGATTGGCGTTTCTTTCCTATACACGCTATATTAAAAAATTCAAATACATATGATCGGTATACATTATGCTTCATCATGCGTGAAGGAAAGGGGGGGGGGGTCGTTTATAATTCCTTGATCGTCAGTAGCGTCTTTTTTTACTATGGGTTGATACGTTGATCAGATGGATTGCCGTGAAATGAATAAACAATCGGCTGAAAATAACGTTAGTTTCCTCTTACCGCTCGCCGATGAGACTGGAGTGGAGGAAATATATTCCAATTATTTGATGTCGATCTGCTAGATCCATTTCCTGTTTGTATGACGCAATAAACGCCAAAATCATATTTATTATTGTGTTTCGAAAGCGATCCCAATGCACTCAAGTGTATCTAGATCCACGCTACAAGATATTACTGCTGGAGGAATTTCCTCGATGCACAGAGCGCCACTTCCGGTTTGGCTTGGAGTGTAACTCGCCCGACATCCACCAGGCGGCGGTATTGAGGCGTTGCAATATCAGACAGGGTCCAGCTGCAGTCCCGGAGGGAGGCTGGATGAATTATGAATGCCATGGCGAAAAAAATGTATATTGATCCCAAAAACGAGTTAACTCGTTTCTGGCGCACAACGCATGGCGGGCAATAACGAGTATACTCGTTTTTGGCATCCAATGTGTTAAAGCCTCTGTCTCAAAGCCAGACATTTTAAAAAAACGGGGGAGAGGATGTGAGGATAAAAGCAGGCAGCCATTGTTATTGTTAACGGCTTCATCACACTAACAGTAGTGTAACACACTGAGGACTCTGAGTCTTCTGAGGGGAGTGTCGGCATCTCATCCAGATAAGGCAATTATTCCTATTCCATTATAAATAAAGGAATTCCCACAAACACAAAACACAATTACCTCCGAATCCTATTGTTTTTCTGAAGGGTAGGGGGGTGATCAAGAAAGCTGGGAAGTACTTGGTCGGACAACTAATTGCATCGTCGTCATCATCATCATCACCACCACCACCACATGCACTGCTAATGTTATTAGGGAGAGGAATTCGGTATTTACTTTTGTTGGGAGGGATTTTGCACGTAACCTGAGTCTGCGTTTTGTGCGCGCCGCTGAAATGAGACGGAACGTACGTGTAGGAAAAATAATTAAGCCGACAAGTGGTGACATGAAGAGACATCCCGGCACAGACTAAACACCCTCCCATAAAAGCCCTGCGAGCACAGCAGCACGGATGACGTTTGCTTCCATCATCCCCCCCCCCAAAAAGACAGATGTGACAACATAGACAAACACCCAAAAACAGCAGCTATTTGCCTGTGGGGGCCGTAGAGTCGATAGTTTTGATAGGTCGAGCCAAAAGAGATGACGCCAAGTGGAAACCAACCACTGCTATTGTTAAGCAAAACGGTTCTTTAGATGTTAAGCGTCTTGCAGACAAAGGGGGAGTGGAGACACAAGAGAGACAGAGGGAGAAGACAGTTTCCCGGCTTTTAAGTTGGATCAATAAGCTCAAGAGTGCAAAAGGGAAAAAGTGGAGCAGCCTTTTCCTCTCCTCCCAAGACCCACCTTGGCTTTGCTCCAGTTATCTACAGCTTCTAGACTAAGTACACTACACACAGACCAACTTGTTATGTCCAAAGCAAGGGTGGAAACAGCAGAATTACACCTGTGTGTATTATGCATGCGTGTGTTCTGAGCCTCGAGGCAGACATATTGTTGTACCAGGGGGTCATTTAGTCACAGACAAGACAGATACCGTCGCAGAGTCATAAGGAGGAACTCCTCCGACAATAACAATGAATCATAATGATATCATGCCTGCCGACGGATGCACTTCCTGTACCACTGGGCCCAGGGATAAGGAAGAGGCAGGAATGCTGATGCATACCGTGTAGCTAGCTAGTAGTCCGAGTGCATAGAGAATGTCACACTGTGTGGTTATGACGACAGCGAGGTGTAGAGCTAGTAGTCTGAGTGGTCAGAGAATGTCACACTGTGTGGTTATGACAACAAGGTGTAGAGCTAGTAGTCTGAGTGGTCAGAGAATGTCACACTGTGTGGTTATGACGACAGCGAGGTGTAGAGCTAGTAGTCCGAGTGCATAGAGAATGTCACACTGTGTGGTTATGACAGCAAGGTGTAGAGCTAGTAGTCAGACGATGTCACACGGCGTGGCCCAAGACATTAGCAATGTGTAGAGTGGTCAGACGATGTTGCACTGCGTAGCTATGACGACAGCAAGGATTCTATTGAATGAAGTATGGGAGGGCAGGTTGGAATGTGATACAATGACATTCCACCACTATCATGTGGAAACCTTTTAATAATTGTAGTACTTTCTTTTTCGTTGTTGCAAGTTTCATGTTCCCACAAATGCTGCGTGAGTTTCATTACAATAAGGTCTCCGAAACCAAATCAAAACCCATTCCTTTCAAAACTGTATGGGGCTGCGGGGCACCAATCTCTTGATTTCTGTAAAACGTTTTCTTCTTCTTTCTTTTTTACCTGACAGAAGTGATGTGATGCTGTATGGGGGGGTGGTCTAACTTTTTGACCCATCAACTGCAGCTCTGTGTCAACATTTACATTCCAGGAGGCAGGCGGACAATGAACTGCAATGTATGACAGCATTCCATTCTTCACCAGTATTATGCAAGGTGACATGACCCGTTTAGGATTGGCCAGCCACTCATTCATTCATTCATTCATTCATTCAATGGAAAGTCACTCAAACCACACTATCCCATAGAAAGATCAAACGGGATGTGAACATACACGCTCATTGTTGAGTGTCATCATTTCTACAGACGTGCAAGAAAAGGATGACATCATTAAAGAAAATGTCTAGACTGTTTGTTGTAAATGTTAGGACCGCCCCCTCTTTATCCATTAGTCAACTTATTAATAACTAGGTTTAGAGCTGGCCGATAATTCAATATTATCGCATTGTATCAGGATCACGCTGTGATGAAATGATGACATTGTTTCACATGTCATCTAAATGAATGATAACCACATATTAACTAAAATGTATCTCAAAATGAGATACCTCTCTTCAATATTTGAGGGGATGTTATTGGAAAATAACTGCGTTTTTGGCTTTATATCACACCTTACATTGTCATGCATTTCAAGGCGATGAACAGCAATTGGATCAACAAATATTGTGATATCCTATATTTATATTGGAAAGAATTCCAGATCATCGTGATATGGATTTCTTAGTCGACCAAGACTTTATCGCTTTTGCCCATCATGCCGAGGACAACGTTTTTAAAGTGAAATACTAATGAAGTGGCGATACTCGAGGACAGAAGATAATAAAACAGGCCTGTTATCGTACTGTAGGGTGTGTTTAATGTTGTCAAAGTCAGCCAGGAGAATGTGTGGCAAACAAACAGCAGCCCTGGACCAACCCATGGGCCAGGGCAGACAGATGGAGAGAGGAGAGATAAGCTTTAGATAAAGAACTAGTTGCACAAGTTAGTCTTCAACTCTAAATCCTTGCATTCTAAACCTCATAGCTCAAATGCCACCGGGCCCGGGGGACAAGTGACAATTAGGTGCGGGACTGCGGAGGGCCACACAGTTCGGATCTAAAAGGAGGGGTAGAAACAGGCCAGAAAAAGCCCTAACGAGGAGTTGTGGCTTCAAAGCGTGTAATTGCCAACTGCACAGGCTGTAACAGGATGTGGAATTCGTGGACTTGAGTGTTCCATGCAACAGAGCAATTTTGTTCCGGGTGCAGCCCTCCCTTGGCCTGCCTGCTAAAAGAGGAAAGCTTAAACGTGGCTGTGGCACCGACTGTGGATGACAGGTAGTCCACACAATGTCCCTTATTCTAGAAAACAGCAAATGCATACCATATAAATATAACTAACAACAGCTAGAGTGCAGTGCACTATGATAAAAGTACTATAGCCATAGTGTGGCAGACAGATTTAAAGAGGGGGGGGGAGACTAGCAACTATGTTGTTGTCACCTGTGTGACCTGACGAGCTCAGCCACCCTCACTTGTGAGTAACTCTGATGGCTGACGCGTTTGAACTGGCAGGACTGAACTACAATGTGGACTATACAAACATAGAAGTTTCTGACTGCCACTAGGCTGCTCAGCACTGGGAGCTGACACACGCAAACTATCTATTCACTGCAATTGTCACACACAAAAAAGTGATAGATTGTATAAAGTGCTGGGGGCTACGTCGGAACAAGTTAATTCAGCCACAGAGTAGATCTAGTTTTACTATTCCTACCGAAGGAGTTTCTAGATGTTTTTTTAAACACGTTTCACACTCATCTTCACTTAACACACAGAAAATCAAATCGATCGTCTGGAGATTTGATTTTCTGGTTAAGTGAAGATGAGGGTGAAACGTGTTTTAAAAACAGCTCGAAGAGTAAAACTAGATCATATCCCTCAAACAAATACTTCTTACAATGAACATTAGCTGTGTACGGTGAGTCTAGAAAGGCACCGTTGCCTGTGCAAACTATGTGATTGTGTAGCAGCTCGAACACAAAATGTAGCCTGTAAACACAATGAAGAGAGCGATCCGATGTGACCCGCTGTACCCACCTCATTGTTAGTCCGAGAGTGGAGATCCTCTCCTGGTGAGCAGTTTGCTTGACTTCAGATCTAAAAAAGCCGGAGGTTAAAAAGCAAAAATAATAGAATAAAAAAAAAAACGTCAAAAATCGGCAACAGACATCTATACCCGCAAGGGGGGGGGGTCAGCCACAAGCGGAATATAAAGAAGCACACCTCGACGACTTCCTGGTTGTGGAGCGCAGAGAGGGAGGGGGTGAGAGGGAGGGGGGAGAGAGGAGATACAGTACTGGAGCGGGCGCGTCAACTCCAATCACTATCCCACACTCGTTTCTAATAACCAACTCGAGCGCGGCGTGGGGCAAAAAGAAACCATATATAACGCCAAGAAGAACGACAACTTCGTGTTCACTTGATGTCGGTTTGTTGCGACCCGGTCCTCTTCTTCTTTCTTGTCACGGTGCCGTGGGTTTTTTCTTTGCCCGACTTTTCTCGCAGTCGTCGTAGGTCTGTGTGTAGATGCATCGGTGTCTGTCTGGCCCAGCCCCGCCGGCTTCAAAGTAGGCTCTCATCTCAAGCTCAGCTCGAGCCCTGGCCCCTCCCCCTCCGGTGGCTCACAGCTGCGTTCCACCCATTTCGGAAAGTCGGAAATTTCGGAGTAGGGTATATCTGCAGAGCCGCAAGCCCAACGTCTGGGCGGGGCTTCGGGGCTTGTACTCTGTTTGAGACGTTGGGCTTGCGGCTCTGCAGATATACCCTACTCGAAATTTCGACTTCCTGCGCTAGGACAACATGCCGGTTGAGAGGCTATTCTCAAGCCGTTATTGTAATTAGGAAAATCAGGCATGATTTCTCAAAAAAAAAATCTTATTTATTTAATTTTTAATTTTTTTATGATTGTCTATTGCAACATTCAGCCCTACAAGCTCAGTTTAAATTAGGGTAATAGATAGCCTCCTCGCAAGCCAGACAAAATCTTGCATGATTTCACAATGCAAGATAAACATCATTGTAATCTGTTTGTCATCTTTAGAATACACTTTGAAGCTCAATTCTCAACATAAAAATACAAGTCCATTCACATAATTCATCTGCATATATATATATATATATATATATATATATATATATATTTTTTTTTTATTATCTTTTCCCCCCTCCTTTTTCCGATTTTTCTCCCATCCCACTGTTAGTCGTTATGCCAATTCCCAACCCCCTTCCTGGTTATTGCGCACTTTCCCCTACTGTTGGTCCGAGAGGCCGGACACTGTCGCATGCTTTCCTCCGACGCATGTGCAGCCAGCCGGCAGCCAGCCTGGCCGCGCACATTCTCACCGGGAGAGTGTAACGTGTGGAAGGTCGCACTACCTCTCTCCAGATCCTACCTGTTACAAAGGATCAGATTAAACCGAATATATATATTTATTTATTGATATATATTGCATAGTATTTGTATATCGTTTGATATCCCCTGTATATTCCTTGTACATATACACGGAATATCCCTTTAGCCCAGACCATAATAGTTCATTCTCCTATTGGACAGCGGTCCACCGGCGCCAGGGACCGGCCTCCGGAGCCAGGTTCAAAGTCACCGTCAAGATGTGTCTGGACATGCCCGACCTTGCCCAGGGATACGCGACAGAAATGAGAGTGGAACTAGTTTGTTCACCGTGCGTATAAATACGGCGCAGGTGAATGTAGAAGCCCCTTACCTCCTTACCTCCTTACCTCCTTACCTTCCTTAGCATGTTACCGATAAGTTGAAGCCTCACCCACGATACAACGTGCGGTGAAGTATGGCCTGTTTGGCCCCAGAATAGAGCATTGAGACCGCGTGCGAATTAGTAACTGAATTGTCAGAGTTTGGCGCTATACCGTCGAGTGCGACATATTTCTATTAGGTAAATAATAGTCTATTTGTGTATAGTGTATCGTGCGGTTAAAGTTCTACAGTGACCAGCATCTCCAACGCTTCCTCGTATTAGCTAGAGTTCTTATCCAGGCTGGGCCGACCGCATGGCGCTTTCACCCGAGGAGACCTAGACGAGAACCGTATGGACATGTACACTGGATTAATCTACCCGACGACTACATAGCCCTTTGCGGCTGGAATATATTTGCTTTGGTCCTGTGATTTATGGAGCGGATAATCGCCGACGCCTGCACGTGTTGGATTTACCCCGAGAGGAGTCAAGTCGAGTCGGCGCCTCAGACAGCCTGAGGCCGACTAGCTTTCTTCACTGTGGAGCTACAGTCTACAAGAGAACCAAGCTGTATTCGTCTGTGGATCAAGAGGCTACTGCACCGGCTTCTGTACCTGAAGTCTCCCTAGTCATCGTTGACCAGACGTC
>NC_140165.1:214313666-214386166 GCF_963971535.1 Notolepis coatsorum | reverse complement strand
TTCCAAGAGGAAGGAATGTGCGTGTAGGAGAGAGAGAAAGAGAGAGAGAGAGAGGGGGACAACCGTGTGTGTTGAGAGATCTGGGCTGGTGGCCAGCCAAGCAGAGGAAAGCAGAAGGAATTTAGAGCGAAGCCCAAATGATATGACCCGACCAATAGGTCTCTGACCTCTTCTAAAGGAAACAAAGAGGATGACCTGCTGGTATAAGCCATATTAGACGTATTTGCGTATAAACAATACAAAGTACACGGAAACTAAATCTCGTTCACTTTACTTACCTAAGATATAATGGCTTATGTAATTCTTCAGTGTTTAAAGGCTGGGGAATGACTATTAAATTGTATGCACGCACAATTCTGATGATGAAAAGTGACTTACAAACCGGGGTGGAAGTTGTCCAGTGTAAGCGCGCCCTCTACTGGGGGTGTCAATAGTCATGCAAGCACTGTTAAAAACAGCTAGGTGGCAGTATAATGTTACATAAAATACCTAATTTTCATTATAAGGGGAAATTCATTTAGATAAATCGTGGTTTATGCGAGTTCACAATACATAGTTTAAGAAGTCTGGTTCAATCAAGTTAAGAACAACATTAAGGCTACACCTGTGTCCAAGTGGTGGAAAGTAACTATTTTTTACTAAGTGCTGTACTTAAGTACAATGTTGTGGAACTTTACTTGAGTATTTTCATTTTTCAAATTTCAAAGGAAATATAGTACTTTTTACTTCACTACACGTATTTACTAGTTAGAAAATATTTTGCATAGAAAACATGGCAACAATTGATGAAGATAATGTACTTTCAAATTTGAAGCCTGACAACTTCAAGAGGATGTAATCAGAACCAGCATAACTGCCACATACAACTTTAACATAAGCTTTAGTGGTCAATAGTTAAGAGGAATTGAATGCTCCCAAGCAATGGAATACACAAACGTCATGTAGAATGCATCAAGTACAATATGTGTAAAGAGTATGATTTTGAATGGAGGAGTTTTACCTTTACCAGAGTAGTATTTTGTCTGGGTATTTCTACTTTTACTTTTACTACTTTTACTTAAGTAAAGGAACTGGGAACTGTGTACTACTTACACCACTGCGCGTGTCGCCATGAAGCATATAAGCGCAGTCTTATCTGATTATGAACAGGATAGAGAACAATAGCCTACCATGCCCCCCACCTTTAAACTATGCAGGTCCAGCATGTAGCCTACACCTTTTTTTACACAAGCTACCTACCAGCTACCACAAACACATGCCATAGTCTATCGAAAATAAATACCACCTATATGGGTGTCACTTCTCCTATTACCTTTGTGCGATTCACTTTGTTTGTAGGCGTTGTGTGACTTGTGTGATCCCGTTGGGTTCGACTGTCAATGGGCTTGTCCTTGCAGCAGCACTTTGTCATTCACAATCACAGAGAGAGTGAGGTCAGTGTGTGTGTGTGTGTGTGTGTGTGCGTGCGTGCATGTGTGCGTGCGTGAGTGTGTGTGTGTGTGTGTATGTGTGTGTGTGTGTGTGTGAGTGTGTGTGTGAGAGAGAGTTGATACATCCTCTGACACTCTCTCTTCACCTGGCCTCGTGGCACTGACACCCGGACCGTGGATCTGCTTGGAAACAAACTGCGGCAGCTCTGGTTACCGGGTACGATCGATGCCGGGTGTTACTGTAGCTGTGCACGGGCTTAAGGTGTCGCGTTCCTCGGAGGGTAGAGTATCGACACATGGCCGATCGCTATCATCATCACCCCCCCCCCCCCCCCCTCTCTTATCGCGCCTTCTGCCCGCTTGCTTATGCTACTGAATAAAACATCCCCTGCCAAGGATCAGCCCAAAATCTGGAGGGAAATTCACTTTTCAAAGTATCTTTTTAGTGGTGGGTTAAGAAACACGAGCAAAGTGAATGACACCCTTGTTAAGCCCACCGCCATTGATGGGGGCCCTCAGAAACATTTAGATGTTCATTCACCTTGGCATTCATTATTTTGTAACAGTACTGCTGTCTATCTGTATGTCATGTATGTCATATATGTTATGATTAATTGAAAATGGGGGACCCTGATCTAAACAAGACGAAAGTCTTTCTCTGGTCTGCATCCCCTTAACAATTGTGTGTATTGAGCTGTACTGTATTGTACCCATTCTGCAATCTGCTAATAAAATGTTCATTCAATCAATCAATCTGCACAGTGATTGATTGAATGAAGATTTTATTTAATTTTTTCGATGGTAGATCTAATTTCCCTAAAAATGTCTCTATCTCCTCTTCTCCTGTCGCTATCGGTTGTGTGTATAGTTTCTTTTTTTTTATCCACTTTTTCTCCCATTTTCTATTTTTCTCCCATCCCAATTTCATATCGTCCAATTCAACCCTCCCCTATCTCGAACGCTGTTTCATGCCTCCCACAAGCCGGCTGTAATGTGGACGTGTAAGCCATACATTGCACGAGTCCCCTCCGGTATACTCGAGGTAGCAGCCGTCGCATCTTTTGACCTGCACAGCACGATCTTTCAGCATCAGGGGTCTATGCTTTGGAGGGACGCCTCCCCCGTCGCTTCCTGATTCTACTGCGCAGGCGCACCAACCGACCTGTAGGAGTCGCTGTCCACAACGTCCAATCCCCACCCATCAGTTTCCCACCCCCTAATACTGCCAAATGTATTAGTACGAACGACCAGCCAAACTGAAAGCAATGTGGAGAGCTGGGCTCAAACCCAGCGTCTCCAGCATTGGAGGTGAGCGCCTTGCCCACTGCACCACCTAGCCGCGTGTGTATAGTTTCTTATAGTATTCTTCAAATGTCTTCTCTATTTCAGCTGGTTCTCTTAGTATTTTGTTTGTGTTCGTGTCCCTTATTGTGTGTATTGTGTTCAGTTTTTGTTGTGTCCTGATTCGTCTAGCTAAAAGTCTGGTCGCTCTCGGTCCTCCTTCATAGTATGTCTGTTTCATGTATCTAGCTTTCTTCTCTATTTCTGTCAGCAGTTCTTTGTTTATCTTTCCTCTAACTTCCTTTACCTCTCTAAGTGTCTTTTGGTTCTTTGAGCTTTGGTGTTCTTTCTCTAATTCTTTCAGTTTCTTTATCAAGTTCTGGTATGTCTCTATTCTGGCCTTCTTGAGTAATGCCGTCTTTGCTATACATTTTCCACGTATTACTACCTTTAGTGCATCCCATAAAATGTTTGGGTCTACCTCTCCATTATCATTTTCTTCTCTGTATCTAATTATGTCTCCTTTTACGTCATTAACCAAACCTTTGTTATTTAATAGTCCTACATTCAGTCTCCAAACTGTATTTCTCTGCATACTTTTAAGATTCACTGTCAGATATATTGCGCTATGGTCTGATATGTCCGTCACCCCTATCCTGCAGTCTTCTACCCTGTATCTGTCCCCTGTTGTCATGAGAAAATAGTCTATCCTTGAATATGTTGTGTGTGGATGCGAATAATGTGTGTATTCTATATCTAGTGTGTGCATTTCTCTCCATATATCCATGATTCCTAATTCTGACATTTGTATATTCATATATTTGCTAATGTTTGTCCTCCATTTCTTTGTGCTTGTCGCGTCTATGTCATAGTTCAGTACTACATTAAAATCACCTGTACAGATTAGGACCCCTTCCCCTTCCATCGCTATGATATCAAAGATTGTTTCAAATAAATATTTCTCACTTTCTGGTGGAGCATATACATTCACTAGTGTTACCATTTGACCTTCCATTTTCCCCTTGACCATTACATACCTCCCCTCTTTATCCCTTATTTCCCTGATCATTTCAAACTTCACTGTGTTCTTAATTAGTATAGCTACTCCTCTTCTAAGGTTCTGTTTAAAATAACTATAAAACAGATTCTCATACCCGAATCTCTTCAGTTTTTCATGTTCTTGTGATATTAGATGTGTTTCTTGTAAGAAGATAACCTGCGCCTTTTTTTTTTTTTTTTTTTTTTTTTAAACTTTATTTTTTAGCGTTTATCGCTTTTCTGGTCAAGCATGACCGACAGATACAGGGTGAAACGGGATATAGAGCAGGGGAAGACATTCTGGTAAATGACGGTGGGTCCGGGAATCGAACTCGGAGTCCACCAGATCCGTGACGCAGCACGGTTTTCCCCGACGCAGAAATAGCGCCGAGATATGCGGTGAGCTACTGGAGCTCCCCCACGCCTCTTCTTTCTTAAGTTTCGTCATCACCTTACTCCTTTTAATCGGATTATTCATACCATTCACATTCAGTGACATCATTTTGATACCCTTAACTTGTGTCATATTTATTTTCCAAATGTTCTCCCGTTCTACCCATGTCACATAAAATAATATTTGTGGTTGTAGCCACTGCTATCCCTGTCTGATTTACATACATATATAACCATAATCAACATTAACTTCAACATTAACACTTGGAACTTCCATGGTAGTTGAGGGACTCAGTCGTCTCCCTCTTTCCCCCGCTGGCGGGTGGGGAGTAGTGGCTCTCCTAGTAAGAGGGCTCCCCCTAGTGGCTAAGAAATGCGCACTATACATGTCCAGCTTGTTCTGTGTGCGACCTCCGAGCTCCCGGTCATAAGCTCTGCATTAGTCACTTTCATGTTCCCGTCTATTTGTATTATGTGTCACGTGTAATCCTGTGGTTCTTTCATATCCGCCTCAATATATCTCTTGAATCTCCATGTCCTTTTTTTATTACTTTTGGTATAATTATCTCGTATGTACTTTACCATCTTCTCATTGTATAAGTCCTTTTCATGTTTACCTTTACTTGTATTGTGTGTGTCCCATGTATACCAGTTTAATGTGTATTGTACTTATCCTTCCCTGGATCACTGTGTCCCCTCTCGTCTCCTCTCTGTTCCCCTTCTCCGTGTCTTTTCGTCTTTCTTCTCAGTTGATCCGCTTTGAATCGATTCAGATCTCCTTCACCGTCCCGTCCCGTCCTCCTCTCCTCTTCCTCGTCCCCCGACCCTGGTCCATCTTCTCGCCTTCTCCAACCTCTGCATCAGCGTCGGTCTCTCCTCTTCTCCTCCCGGCACCTTCCATCCTCTCCGGTCCATGTCCCTCGTCGCTTCCCTCACGTCGTTGTACACCTTTATGCCTTCTTTCCAATGAACCTTCAGCATGGTCATTGATGATTGAAATCTGATTCCTTTCTCTTTCAGAGTATTTTTTATCTGAACATAGCTCCGATGCTTTACAGCCACCTCTGTTGAATAGTCATGGTCGAAGGTCATTCTCTGCCCCTCCACCTCCATCTTCGTGTAACGGAGGTACCGCAGTCTATCCACAGTCACGAGGAACAGTAAGTGAAGTGGCTGTGGACGTTAAGCGGTACTGCAAGTAAACTCACTCCCCAGAGGCATCCAGACCCAGTAGCAAGAAGTGAATTCACCTCTTGGTATAGTGGTCTGTGATGCCGCCCGCGATGCGGGAGACCGGGGTTCAACTCCCACTCAGGGCGATCCCTTAACAGGGGTCGAATCGAAATAAACACAACGCAGTAAGATCACACCGGCTACACGTGGTGCCGATAGACCCGGATGCATCTATATTTATCACAGCCGAAGAGTGCGTCGCGTTTCTCTGATTGGCCATGACGCCCATGTGACCGCGGCAGCGCGAGAGAGCGGCAGTGCGGAAATAGGCTGCATCCTCCACGTCAAGAAAGACAGACAGGCATTCTCTGTGACAAACCCTAACCTTAACCAACTCCGAAATAATGCCTAACCTTAACCCTAACCTTAACCAACTCCGAAAGAATGCCTAACCTTAACCCTAACCGTAACTTAACCCTAACCTTAACCAACTCCGAAATAATGCCTAACCTTAACCCTCCTTAACCTTAACTTAACCCTAACCTTAACCAACTCCGAAATAATGCCTAACCTTAACCCTAACCTTAACTTAACCCTAACCTTAACCAACTCCGAAAGAATGCCTAAACTTAACAAGCGGAAGAATGCACGTTTATAGCGAGAGATGATAAACGTAAAAAAGAAAAAAAAATTGAAGTGATTCGAACTTGAGACCAACCGCACCGCAGGGGCGTGTCGCAGCCAATCAGGGAAAACGCGGAAGCACTCGGCAGCACTCTTCGGCTCCAATTAAAGAATAGGCGACCCGGATGCCCTGGGTGGAGTGAGTTTAGGGGGGTGAGTGTAACGGAGGTACCGCAGTCTATCCACAGTCACGAGGGACAGTAAGTGAAGTGGCTGTAGACGTTAAGCGGTACTGCAAGTAAACTCACTCCCCAGAGGCATCCAGACCCAGTAGCAAGAAGTGAATTCACCTCTTGGTATAGTGGTCTGTGATGCCGCCCGCGACGCGGGAGACCGGGGTTCAACTCCCACTCAGGGCGATCCCTTAATCGAAATAAACACAACGCAGTAAGATCACACCGGCTACATTCGTCTGCCAGGCTGCTCTGACAATGTTTTCTTTGACTTCGAATTTCAAGAAATTAACTATAACTGCTCTCGGTGGTCTGTTTATCTGTGGCTTCGGCGCTAGGGTCCTGTGTGCCCTTTGAATCTCTATCTTGGCGAGGTCTGACACTTCCAATTTTCCTCGAATTAGATTGTCTACATATTTGGTCATCGAGTCTCCTTCTATCCCTTCTCTCAGTCCCCATATTCGTATATATTATTTCTCCTCGACCTCCCCTCCAAGTCCGTTAGCTTTTCTCTCAACATATTTTGTTGTTCAAGCGTCGCCTTTAGAATTTCTTGTATTTCTATATTCCATTCCTCCGTTTCAGCTGTCCTTTTTTCTAGCATCTTTATATCTTTCTCTTGTTCCTGTATTTTCCATCAATTGTCTCGAGTCTCTTATTTATTTATTCTTTGAGCTCGTCCTGACCCTTCTTTAATTCTTCCCTGAGTCTGTCGATGTCGCTCCGAATGCTCTGCGTGTTAGCTTGGTTAGCTATTGCGCAAGCTTGAATGCTAGTCTGTATGCTAGCTTGTAGCTCCGCTACCCAGGTGGGCATCTCTGGTCTGCCGCCCTGCGTCATGCTAGCTTGAATTACCTCCTGCGCCACCTCCTCGTGTCGATAACTGCTGATCGTGGATTTTAGGAGGAGACAGCAGGAGACACACACACCACTGAGGATAAACGGGGCTACCGTGGACAGGGTGAGCAGCTTCAAGTACCTGGGGGTCCACATCTCAGAGGACCTGACATGGACAACACACATAGACTCAGTCGTTAAAAAGGCGAAGCAGCGCCTCTACCACCTGAGACAGTTAAGGAAGTTCAGAGTATCTGGGAAGATACTCCAGTCCTTCTACTCCGGAGCTGTAGAGAGCATCTTGACTGGAAACATCACTGCCTGGTATGGCAACAGCACGGCACAGGACAAGAAGGCCCTACAGAGACAAAGGAGCTGATCGTGGATTATAGGAGAGGACAGCAGGAGACACACACACCACTGATGATTAACGGGGCTACCGTGGACAGGGTGAGCAGCTTCAAGTACCTGGGGGTCCACATCTCAGAGGATCTGACATGGTCAACACACATAGACACAGTAGTAAAGAAAGCGAAGCAGCGCCTCTACCACCTGAGACAGTTAAGGAAGTTCAGAGTATCGGGGAAGATACTCCAGTCCTTCTACTCAGGAGCTGTAGAGAGCATCTTGACCGGAAACATCACTGCCTGGTATGGGAACAGCACGGCACAGGACAAGAAGGCCCTACAGAGAGTGGTGCGCTCAGCCGAGCGTACCACGGGTATTGCGCTACCTCCCCTGCAGGCTCTATACAACAAGAGGTGCAAATCCAGAGCCTGCAGGATAATGAAAGACCCCCACCACCCCAATAACAGCCTGTTCCAGCTGCTGAGGTCAGGCAGACGCCTGCGAACCCCAGCTACTAGGACGGAGAGGCTTAGGCTAAGCTTCTTCCCCCAGGCCATCAGAGCCTTGAACAATGAACATTGAGAGACACAGAAACTGAACTATCCACACACAAGCACACACAAGCACATACACGACACGCACGCTGAGCACGCTCACACACTAGCAGCCACTTTAACACTCATGCCGCACATACGCACACTTATGGCCAGAGGAAAGGCCACTTTAAATTAGTATAACATCAGGAACAGTGTATTGCACTACTAAAGCTACCTAGCATGTCCTATATGCTCTGTAAATACTATGTTACTACAGATACCGAGATGGC
Organism: Notolepis coatsorum; assembly: GCF_963971535.1. NCBI lineage: Eukaryota > Metazoa > Chordata > Actinopteri > Aulopiformes > Paralepididae > Notolepis > Notolepis coatsorum. The sequence goes on along the minus strand of NC_140165.1, from coordinate 214,377,983 downwards.
ACACCATGTACCTGTTTATTGCACTGTTGTTTTTTACTGGATTCTATTAATATGTTGTACCACTGTATTTTTATTGGATTCTATTATATGTTGTACCACTGTATTGCACATCGTCGCGGGCAAGACCAGCCGCATTTCATTGTATACCTGTATGCCGTGACAATTAAAACTCTTGACTTGACTTGACTTGAGAGTGGTGCGCTCAGCCGAGCGTACCACGGGTATTGCACTACCAACCCTGCAGGTCCTATACAACAAGAGGTGCAAATCCAGAGCCTGCAGGATAATGAAAGACCCTCACCACCCCAACAACAGCCTGTTCATGCTGCTGCGGTCAGGCAAACGCCTGCGAGCACCAGTAACGAGGACAGAGAGATTTAGGCTCAGCTTCTTTCCACAGGCCATCAGAGCCTTGAACACTGAACTCTCCACGCACAAGCACACATGAGCACACACACAACACACACACTCACACACTAGCAGCCACTTTAACATGAGCACACACACACTCATGCTGCACACGCTCACACTACGGACACTTTACAGAAGGAAAGATCACTTTAAGAATGTACAGATACCGGGTGGCTACGTGGCGTAGTGGGCAAGGCGCTCGCCACGAATGCAGAGACGCTGGGCTCGCCTGTTCGAGCCCAGTGCTCCACATTGCTTTCAGTTTAGCTGGTCGTTCATACTAATACACATTGGCCGTATTAGGGGGTGGGAAACTGATGGGTGGGGATCGGGCGTTGTGGACAGCGACTCCTACAGGTCGGTTGGTGCGCCTGCGCAGTAGAATCAGGAAGTGTCGGGGGCAGCGTGAGCCTCCCACGCGTTACTCCTCACCACTGAGAGATCGAGCTGCGCAGGTGAAAAGATGCGACTGCTGTTACCTCAAGTACCGGAGGCGACTTGTGCTATGTATGACTTAGTCCACATTGCAGCCGGCTTGTGGGAGGCAAGAAACAGCGTTCGTGACAGGGGAGGTTTGAATTGGATGATACGAAATTGGGATGGGAGAAAATATAGAAAAATTGGAGAAAAAGTGGATAAAAAAAAAAGGATGTACAGATACCGATATGCCTACTTTGTTTACTTGTTATTGCACTATGTCGCTCTATTGGTTGGACTCTTATATTATATTATTACTTGTATTATGCACATCGTTGCGGGCGAGACCCCCCGCATTTCACTGTATACCTGTATGCCGTGACAAATAAAACTCTTGTATCTTGTAACTTTCCTCCGGTGTTTGTACTTCTTCTGGGGTCCCTTTTCTCTAGCTTTTTCTCATGTTCATCCTTCCTTTTCTCTTATATCCTTGAATTGTCACTTTTTATTTTGTTTTAGATAGTTTTACTTCCTTTTTTCGATATTCTTTGACCGGGAGCTCTTTTCTATGGTCGCTTACCCGAACATCTCAAACCGGAAGTCTCTAAATCTTTTTCTTCAAAGTAATTAGTAACCGTCACCGATATGTTCAGATACATGTAGTGAAGTAAAAAAGAAAAAAAATACTATATTTTGCTTTGAAATATAGTGGAGTAAAAGTAAAAAATATAAATTACATTTTGATTTCATCATCTAACAACAAAAATCTTATCAGATGGGGGTCCACATGTGTAACAATTCAGGGGTCCTTGATTTTTCTTTTTAGAATAACCACATGAACTAAAAGCTTACCCAGAGTGGTAAAAGAGTGCTACTTAATCCCAGTTTGTTTGTTATTATGAAAATATGAAAATGTAAAGTCAAGGACATTGACTCAAAGCAGACAGATGCAAAAAGAAACCACACAACAGTATAGAAAACAAGACAGTTCACAAACCCTGAGTCACAGTCACAGTGACTGCAGCACTGGGATTGATTCCCCAGCCTCATACAAACCCAGGAGGCCTCACCTGAGAGCTATAAATCAGTGAGGTGATTCCGCTGCCCACACGCACGCACAGATCCACCACAGGTGCTGCCCTCAGGCAGAACAGTGGAACAGGGATAGCGATGATGTGTCTTCCATCACCTCTCCTGGGAGGGCAGCAGTTCAGACAGAGGTGTCTGTCATGCATGTGTGTCTGTTTCATTCACAAAGACTGAGACAAAGAGTGAGGTCAGTGTGTGTGTGTGTGTGTGTATGTAGGGCTGGGCAATATTACTAAAAGATCATATCAATCTCATCAATATTTAATAATACGTTTTGACAATCTAACGTATTTGACGGTATACTGCCCTGTCAAGGCTAACCGCAGTAACTTGAAAAAAGTCTAAATTGAGTTATGAGTGAAATTGAACTTGTCAATAAATGTTTTATCTTGTGACCAAGTTTCAGATGTTAATGTCACTCAGATGTGGAGATATGGGCTTTTAAAAACTGCAGTAACTATAAAATCACACTCAAAATCCAGGCAGACCGCAGTAACTTCCAAACAGTGAAACTGAGAAAAATTGCTTTAAAGTGTTTTGACTTGCCATCCCAAATGTGTTATAGGTAGATAGATGATAGTACCCAGATTTAACATGTATTAATGAAGTAATCTTTAGGCATACAAAAATATGACGTAATTATTTTAATTAACCCCAAAAAAGCAGATACTGCACTCTGCTGCACGATTTCCTTAAATAATTATACAGGTAATGTACAGGCAAAGTGCAGTAACTTCAAATACAATGTTGTTTTCCCTCCAGCTTTCATAACTTAACCTAGCCATTTTGAAAATGAAATTTAACACCTGAATATATTGGAATGATGATGATCCAAATAAAATGGCTAGGTTAAGTTATGAAAGCTGGAGGGAAAACAACATTGTATTTGAAGTTACTGCACTTTGCCTGTACATTACCTGTATAATTATTTAAGGAAATCGTGCAGCAGAGTGCAGTATCTGCTTTTTTGGGGTTAATTAAAATAATTACATCATATTTTTGTATGCCTAAAGATTACTTCATTAATACATGTTAAATCTGGGTACTATCATCTATCTACCTATAACACATTTTGGATGGCAAGTCAAAAAACTTTAAAGCCATTTTTCTCAGTTTCACTGTTTGGAAGTTACTGTGGTCTGCCTTGACAGGGCAGTATAGTTTTCCAGTACAAATTACAATGTGATACGACTTTGGGCTGCGTCCAGCAACAACAAAATGTCCCCACTCTCTAGCGGCCACAGGTTTCACTCCTTTGTTATCTTGGCTGTGTGCTTAGGGTCGTTGTCCTGTTGGAAGGTGAACCTTCACCCCAGTCTGAGGTCCAGAGCGCTCTGGAGCAGGTTTTCATCAAGGATCTCTCTCTACATTGCTGCATTCATCTTTCCCTTGATCCTGACTAGTCTCCCAGTTCCTGCCGCTGAAAAACATCCCCACAGCATGATGCTGCCACCACCACGCCTCACTGTGGGGGTGGTATTGACCAGGTGATAAGCGGTGCCCGATTTCCTCCAAACATGGCACTTGGCATTCGGGCCAAAGAGTTAAATCTTGGTTTCATCAGACCAGACAATTTTGTTTCTCATGGTCTGAGAGTCCTTTAGGTGCCTTTTGGCAAACTCCATGCGGGCTGTCGTGTGCCTTTTACTGAGGAGTGGCTTCCTTCTGGCCAATCTACCATAAAGGCCTGATTGGTGGAGTGCGGCAGAGATGGTTGTCCTTCTGGAAGGTTCTCCCATCTCCACAGAGGAACACTGGAGCTCTGTCAGAGTGACCATCAGGTTCTTGGTCACCTCCCTGGTCAAGGCCCTTCTTCCCCGATGGCTCAGTTCGGCCGGGTGGCCAGCTCTAGGAAGAGTCCTGGTGGTTCCAAACTTCTTCCATTTGCGAATGATGGAGACGACTGTGCTCGTTGGCACTTTCAATGCTGCAGAATAATTTTTGTACCCTTCCCCAGATCTGTGCCTCGATACAATCCTGTCTCGGAGGGCTACAGACCATTCCTTGGACTTCATGGCTTGGTTTGTGCTCTGACATGCACAGTCAACTGTGGGACCTTATATAGACGGGTTGTGTGCCTTTACAAATCATGCCCAATCAATTGAATTTACCAAAAGTGGATTCCAATCATCATGTTGTAGAAACATCTCAAGGATGATCAGAGGAAACAGGATGGACCGGAGCTCAATTTTGAGTGTCATATAAAGGGTGTGAATACTTGTGCATGTGATATTAAATCTTTTTATTTTTAATACATTTGCAAGAAATTCTAAAAATCTTTTTTCATTTTGTCATTATGGGATATTGTGTGTAGATGTTTGAGGAAAAACATTTATTTAATACATTTTGGAATAAGGCTGTAACATAAAATGTGGAAAAAGTGAAGGGGTATGAATACTGTATATATGTATGTATTTATTCATGATGAAAGGGGAAAACTGGTTGGGGTTGATGAGCTTTAATTAGATGGAATGGGTTTGTTGTGGGTGTAAATAAGTTTAGCCAATGTAGTTCATTTTGGATTATAAAACAAGACCTAATTTTGAAGATAAGTTTCACCTCCTATACACCAAGTCATTCTGATGAAAAACACGTTTTTTTTCATGGGGACCCACATTTTCAGAATAAATATTATTTGGACTCAAACGTTTTTTTTAACAGATTAATATGCTGGCAAATTATAGGACCAAAATGATCCAGGGTTTAGACAACTAAGCTACCAGCCTATAGTGTTTTATTCAACATGTCCGTTTCCGTGGAGGGCGTCAGCTTCATGATCCAGAGAAGAACTTGGGGACCCATCTCAACCTTCTCAAGACCTACATGAGAGTTCCGACCCACTCTTGGAAAAACACTGGATATAACCTTTGACCTGACAACACCCCAATAATATGCAATCAATGACAACCACCCCTCTAGTTAGCTAATTAAGAGGGAGCAATTATGATTTAGTGTGAACAGAAGCCTTTTCACCTGATCATCTATTCCGACGGGGCTCGCAAACAAGAAATGTGGTGCCAACTGTTTGAAGAGCAGTAAGTGGAGAGCAGCTATTAAAGGCAATTAACAAAGTTGGGAGGAGGGTGCATGTAGCAGAGAGGAACCAGGGTGAAATGGAGACAGCAAGCAGGGTGTGAAGTGACAGTCAGCACATCTGGTCTCATCAATAATGCAGTGGGCCTTTAAACGGCAGTTTTGTCACATATTGAGCGCTGCCGACTGAAATCAAGCCTGACACCTAAGATGCCGCCAGGGGAGGGTCGAGAGGTTGGCGAGCGGAGGAAGAAAGAGGGAGGCAGGATAGCAGGAGGGCAAAGTGTTGATTAGAGGGGGGGAAAAGGGTACAAAACGACCGCTAGTGGTGTTGATGCAATCAGACTTGGCCTTGACTAGTTGACTCCTTAAAAGGCTCAATCATGGTCCAGACATATACAGACCAGACTCAGCTGGTGGTCCACGGGAACTAAAACACTTAAATAAGGGACCACTGCATAAGCATGTCTGCACAGTGCGCACCTTTAATGTTTCTGTCCATGTGTACCTACATGTAGCATTTGTGTAGAATATGGTGCGGCATCAACTCTTAAACCTCTGGATTCTGCATATCACTCAGCTCTCAGATTTATAACTGGTGACAGATATGATACTCACCATTGTGTCCTGTATGATAGGGTGGGTTGGCCTTCTCTTGCAGAAAGGCGCAACAAACACTGGTATTTATTTATTTTTTAAAGCCCTTATTGGTAAACAACCTGTTTATATCTCCTCACTGTTAAATTGGAATATTGGAACCTATTCAACTCGATCGAATGACTGGATGGTTCTTAGGGTTCCTCAGATTTGTTCTGAGCTAGGGAAGTCAGCCTTTTCCTTTGATGCCTCTAACTCATGGAATGTCCTTCAACTCACGCTAAAATTGGAGGTTCTCCCTTCCCTTGGAATGTTTAAATGTATGATTTCAGACCATTGTGTAACTGTTTTAGTTGATATTTTAAAATTATTTTTAAACGTTTTTAATTTGTTTTACTCTGGTGTTTAAATTTCTGTGAATATTGTTTTTATTATGTACTGTACAATCGTCGTTTCTGTAAATGAGGGAACCCTCAGATGCTTACGATTTTAAATAAAGGTTGAAATGAAATGGCTCGGCATGCTCGCTGATCAAAAGGACAAAGGTGCATCAAAGAGCTGGCACGCCTGGACTATGAAAGGCAAAGGACTGTGCGGACTGTCCTCCTACATAGTGTATACCTGTATTTCTAAACCGTGTCCGAGTCCTTTAAGGTGCTCAGTCTCGAAGCACAGGGCGCATACGCTTTACGATGTATGCAGAGTTCCGCCATTGCACATGGACCCCAGCAGAGTCCGGTCCGTGTATAGTATGTCTGGACTATGATTGAGCATTTATAATAGCTTGAAAATATCCTGTGTAGCTCAATCAGTAGAATCTAGCGCAAAAACCGCCAGGGTTAGGGGGTTTAATTTCCACTAGTGCCCCCCACTTTGTTCTACACACCATACAACATACGGTGCTTTGGACAATACACCAAATGGTGTAAACTAAAGCACCAAGAATATGAAGTAAACATGTAGTCTAAAACTAAAGTTAATATCTTGACGACACCACTTTCAATTACTCCTCTTATCGCTTTTATTATTAAAATGGAAAAAAAAAAGACAAAAACACATCAGGCCTAAACGAGCCTGGCAAGCTCTTCATATTGTACAGACATCATACCCCTCCCACTAGAATTCCCACATAATGATGACCGGAGCCATAAAACACAAAAAACTTAATTGGTTCCTCTCCATCGATAACGGCCAAGAGCAGTCACCTCTTCCAACAAGCCTCAGGGTAAAACAAAGTAAAGAGTCTATTTCCCAGTGATCAGGGGATTCCTCAGCACCACAATAACAGAGTCTCCCCTGAGGAACATCTTGGAGATGTAGCGGTCCTTATTCACTGGTTTAGACTTCTTCTTCCCTTTGCCGCTCTTGGGGACTTCCGTCCACATCTCCTTCACGTTCTCCAAGACCATGTTGCAATGCCTGAAAGGAATATAAAATGACAGACTCTTTTACAAAAGACAGTTTCATCTGAAACAGACCTTGAGGCTGTACAAAACACTGGAGTTGAAATAGAATTGTATGATCAATCACACTTAAATAGAAAGAAAATAAAGCAGCAAAGAGCCTGACAAACTCAAAAAAAAATAAACATGTGAGCATACTGCCAATATTAGGCGTTGAAAAATAGGGTCTTCAAAATTGTGACACCCTCCACACAAAGAATATACACCACCAACACCACAGATAGAAAAAAATACAATGGCTTTTAATTATTCTTAATAAATGCATAGCTTACAATTAACATTGGTGGCCCATCAAAACCACAAATGAAGAGCTGTGGAGGATAACCAACCAGGACAGCATAGCTACCACCATCAAAAGGAGAAAGTGGAACTGGATAGGGCATACCCTTAGGAAGGACTCAAACAACATCACTAGACAGGCCTTGGACTACAACCCGCAGGGGAAGAGGAAAGCCGGCAGGCCGAGAAACACCTGGAGACATTCCACACTCCAAGACCTAAAGAACATTGGAGTGAGCTGGCAAGAAGCAAAGACCCTGGCCCAGAAGAGAGTGAGATGGCGAGCTCTGGTGGACGCCCTATGCCCCCCAACGGGGTAAAGAGGATTAAGTCAAGTAAGTGTATATATTCTCCTTTGGTTCATTACAATTTACTCAAGCATAGTAACAGACAACAATATTTCTGACACTGGGAATAGATTCCCTGATGTCCCTAGATACCAAGAAAATGCTAATTGTCCTTGTAGAAGTGGAGCAATCTTCCATTTACTTTGGTATGTACTTTTAGGTGAATTTTCTGAAAATATGGCTAGGGCTTAAGAGGTTAAACATGGCCCAAATTGTGCATAGTTTTTTGTACATTATCGTTTTGAAAGAGGTTTTCAGCAAGGAAAACAACATCTACAGCAATGCTCTCTCTCGCTCATCTTTCAAATGATCCTAATGCATCAACTATTGAGATTGAAATCTGCCCTATAGCCAATGAATGGTGTTTGCTATTAAAGCCCTTTAGTTGCATGGGAATAGCATTACAGGGACCTCATTAGTAATTATTGTGGAGGCCATCTGTGATCTTATTCTGCAAACACATAGTTCATCCGATATTAGTCCCATGCAAATCACAATTTCAGTAATTTGTTCTGGGTAGTAGCCTAGTATAATGAATATAGGAAGGTTTTAAACACTGCAACTATTAACCAGTTCATTATTTTTCCTCTGCATGATTGTCATAGATTATATTTATCATTGGAAAAATGTTTCTCTCTCTGTATGATTCCATTCATGCACAAGGCGATGTATTTGGCTTTGTTATACATTAGGTTGAGGCCATTTGAAACAGTGATTTTCACTCACTCACTTAACAGTTCAATCTCTCTAGGGCTGACCTTTGAATTTTTTTTGGAATTGGAAGCTTCTGGGCAGAGATTTTAATTCGAAGCTTCGAGAGATAAAAAAAAAAAATTTAATACATATGTTTTCTTTTTTATGTTGTGGGACTTGTACAGCACTTTGTTCAACTTTGTCAGTGCTGTAAAGTTTAAACCTTTTTAAATCTTAGACAAACAAAACACTTTGCTTTCATGAAATATTGTAAGCAGTCATTTGAGGCTTTATAAAAGCAGCACAATGAACACAAATCTGTCAGTGCTGAGTCCAACCTCATCTTAAATAACAAACAGAATTGCTTGTTGTAGTTAACAAAGAGGCAGAGTTGATTTTGCAAACAAAATTTATAAATTTTTCTCTTTAAAAAATAAATATATATTCAAATTTTATTTTCATATTCGAATCCCATGCCCATCGAACAAAGCTTCGAAGTATTTAAGTGAGCCCTACGGGACACCCCTGTAAAAATCTGTAGATTGCGGAGGTTTTCTATTACAACTGGTCCCCATGGAGCCTAATACTAGTCCACTGCATAGGAAAGGGGAAATATTTCACACCAGACGACGAGAAATTTAATATTTCTTTGATTTTGTCCACGTCCATTCTCAACGTGTCGGAGGATGACTGGTTGACTGCGCACTGCTGAGGAGGTTCACTTTCACTCTCTGTTGCCAGGTTGTGCAGGGTATAATTAAGCATTGTGAATGACAGTCGAGACGTCTCTTAATACCATACTCAATTCCCCAGAGACGGCCCGATTTAATACAAGTCACTATGCTATAGAACTCAATTAAAATACTTTTTTGGGGGAAGGACGTGAGATCATCATGAGAAATTACCCAAGGGGGAGAAAGGGTTAAAAAAACTAAAAACAAGAGAAACCAGAGAGAATACATGACTTATCTCCCTGATATAGCATATTCCATCATTGCTACATATCAAAAGAGTTTGGAAGTCTCATGCGAGAAGCTGCCACAGAATATCTCTTGACCTTGACCCTTCTTTTTCTCCATCCCTTCCTCCGTTTGTGTAGCCATTTCTCAACGCAATTGAATGTCAATAACACACACTATAGCCTAAAAGGTGTGGTGGTTAGTAATGCCAACATGGCTTTAGTGTTAAAATGGGGACATGTTTCACAAAATTCACACCAGGTGGAGAGAGATTAGCATGAATATTGCTCTCTTTTTTGGAGCTTTGCCCTCATACATCTTCAATGTGCTGGAGGCTGACTGCACAGTCACTGGAGAGTTTCACCTTCATTCCGGGTTGACACTGACAGGTTGCAAAGAAGTTAAGAGTGGTGTTTGAAGTAGATTAAACTGTCTCTCAATCTAATCTGGCAACACAAATCTCCCATAGACAGGGAGGTTTAAATTATGTCACTAAATATTGCAACATCTTTTATGCTCCCATCTCCCAAATTTAGTCGTTATGCCAATTCCCCCCTGGTCGTTGCACTGCCCTACTCTCTGGGGAGGGTGTAGACCACATGCTTCCTCCTATACATGTCGAGTCACCAGCCACTTCTTTGTAGGGCCATCTGACGACATTAACGGGAGAAATCAAATGGGAGCACAGTGGGAGATGAAATAAAAAAGAAGAAACAGGTGTGCAGAGACTGAGGCTCATACCTGTCAAAGGCCTTCACTCTGCCCAGCAGCTTCTTGTTGTTGCGGCAGTTGATGAGGACCTGTGTGTTGTTCTTCACAGACTGGGTGAGCACAGACAGGGGTCCAGTGTTGAACTCCTCCTCCTCCCTCTTCTGGAGCTCCTCTGGAGTCATTTCTGACTTTGGCTTAGTCAACAGACTCCTGGAAAACACAACATGCAATATAAGCATGAAACCACAAACCAAAAAACTGGTAGAGTAGTCCCTACTACATGGTAGACCCCGGTTCAACTTGTGTCCGTTACATGGTGCCGTTTATCAGATGGGCTTCTTCACATGTGGGGTCGAATCTGAATTATTCGTAGAGTAACGTTAGCCCTGGGTCGGGTGTACTACTAACTAACTAATACAGATAGCTGGTACAATTCTGGGCAAAACAAAGACAAGGGACTAACATGCACGCACGCGCAGTTCGTGCTGCTGTGGCTAAAGTTAGCATTTAGCTAACTAGTAAGTTACATCCCACGTTGGATAACTTCAGTTATACGGGGCTGGTGCTGGTGCATTGAGACTAGCGGCAGTCGGAATTTCGCCCTTAAGGAACTTTTAGCAAAGGGTAGGTGTCCGACACACACCAAAGTCTTTCCGTCTACGCTATTGTGTTAGCTACGTTACCAAGCTAGCTACCGTTAACTGGTCTTTCATTCCACTCGCGATTCATATAGCCAACGTTAAGTGACATGAAACTATTCGTAGCTAATGTATTCCTAAAATGTACTTGATATAATCATATACTCAAATATACGTACATATTTCCTTGTCCGTGGTAAAACTTCCAGAAAGAAACTGTCCCGACTTAAACCGGCTACTTTCGTCTCCAAAACGTAGCTAGCGTCCTCGCGTGTTGCTGCTGCCTGAACTGCTTCCGGGTTACTTGGCTCTAGCGCTCGAAATGACTGGAATCGTTTCCGGGCTACTTAAAGAACAAGTACAAAATGTTAATTCAGGCAGAAAAGGCTTATTGTGTGAAATGAATGTTTTGGAGTGTCATTTGTTCAGCTTCAGATGTATATTTGATTTGTTAACTGTTTTAGTGCACGCTCTAGTCTCAGTCTCTGACCAGTCTCAGTCTCTGACTGATCGTGGATTATAGGAGAGGACAGCAGGGGACACACACACCACTGATGATAAACGGGGCTACCGTGGACAGGGTGAGCAGCTTCAAGTACCTGGGGGTCCACATCTCAGAGGACCTGACATGGTCAACACACATAGGCACAGTAGTAAAGAAGGCGAAACAGCGTCTCTACCACCTGAGACAGTTAAGGAAGTTCAGAGTATCGGGGAAGATACTCCAGTCCTTCTACTCAGGAGCTGTAGAGAGCATCCTGACCGGAAACATCACTGCCTGGTATGGAAACAGCACGGCACAGGACAAGAAGGCCCTACAGAAAGTGGTGCGCTCAGCCGAGCGTACCACGGGTATTGCACTACCCCCCCTGCAGGTTCTATACAACAAGAGGTGCAAATCCAGAGCCTGCAGGATAATGAAAGACCCTCACCACCCCAATAACAGCCTGTTTCAGCTGCTGAGGTCAGGCAGACGCCTGCAAATCCTAGCTACTAGGACAGAGCGGCTTAGGCTCAGCTTCTTCCCCCAGGCCATCAGAGCCATGAACAATGTACATTGAGTGCTCAGAACATTGAACTGTCCACACACAAGCACACATGAACACACACACGACACGCACACTGTGCACGCTCACACACGAGCAGCCACTTAACACTTTAACATGAGCGGGCACACACTCATGTCGCACACACGCACACTTATGGCCAAAGGAAAGGACACTTTAAATTAGAATAACAGGAACAGTGTATTGCACTACCAAAGCTAACTAGCATGTCACACATGCGCTGTAAATAACTATGTACAGATACCGAGATGTCACTCCATGTTACCTGCTATCTGTTACTGCACAATGTTGTTTCTTCTTTTGATTCTATTATATGTACCACTGTATTGCACATCGTTGCGGGCAAGACCACCCGCATTTCATTGTATACCTGTATGCCGTGACAATTAAAACTCTTGACTTGACTTGAGGAATGTGAATAACTACCCACTCACAAAAACACTCTCAAAGAACACCTACGGGAGACTGCAATTCGAAACTGGCCCCTGCAAATGTCCTAACCCAACCCCCTCCAATGTACAGTAAATGACCAAGTATGGCTTTGTCAATATTCCAATGTACAGCGTACAGTGTCCCCTACCCACCCCCCCCCACCCCCCACCCCACCCACCCAACCACCTCCAATGTACAGCCCCCCCCCCCCCCCCCCCCCACCCAGCCCCACCCCACCTACCCAACCTCCTCCAATGTAGTTTCTACGTCAAAATGTATATACTCTCTTTTCTGGACTCTTTTTGTGTCACAAACAGTACTGTATTTGCAAATCTGGTATGTCATAAATGTATAGATGTAGCAGACTAGCAGTACTGTCTATCTGTATGTCGTGTGTGTCATATATGTTATTGTTACACCCGCTAAGTTCCTAGCTTTAAGAAAGACACAAGAATGTAGGTTAATTTAACCATAATATTTATTACATAAAAGGGGGTGGACAAAATTACTATAAGCCCACTTCAACCTCATGCTCAGGAACCCCAATCAGTCTTGACCGGGCAGGGTTTTATTCACAGCAACCTGGTGACACTTCACACAATGAAGGAGAGTAATATCAATTGTCAATAAATAGCACTTCATACGATATCAATTGTCAATAAATAGCACTTCATACGATATCGATTGTCAATAAATAGCACTTCACACAATGAAGGAAACTTTATCACACATCAATAAATACCACGTCAAGAACTGTATAAAAAGGGATATCAAACTTCTCACAATGAAGTAAACAGATATCCTACCACTCTGTGATTCAACTTGTGCAAACTGTGCATAACCACGGCATCCATATGATAATGGCACACTAAGCCTGCCCGTGTTCACGTCTGAGAGAGGTACCTTGTACATGGGTTGGTGTTATGGTGGGGGGGAAACGGACACACAAATAAACAAACAAACATACATGTAAAGAAAACTAATCCGGCCCAAGGGCAAGACCCAATTCTTTTTGCCCGTCTACCGGCCCATTGGCCCGGGCGGATTAGACATTATATTATAACTACCAAACAATAACTAAAAGTGTTTCACGACAAGAGCAGCTGGACCACTGGTGCTCTGCCGGGAAACAAACACAACAGTATTAAAACACTTTATTATTAAAACAATAACACGCATAATTATTAAACAACATTACATGCTAAAACAAAGTACTACATTTAAAATACCTGGTTCGTCGGTGGTCCTATTACCCTACCGACTACTTTCAATCCCGCTGGGAACCAGGCATGTGATCTGGAACAAACACTCCATGTCACACATATTGCCGAGCACCTTAAAACCCGCTATTCCTATACCATAATACTACCACTGCCTACCTTAGCGTGTAATGTACCTGCATTCCGGAGTGAGGTGTGCACCTACCTCACTGCACCGGCCGCAACAAACAATTCCAACTAACGTTCCTCCCGCAGGTATCCCCCTATAACGGAACCTGGCTCATTGAGGCCCCTCCTCCTTTCTCATTAATGCCACCCGTCACATTATGATGAATTGAAAATGGGGGACCCTGATGTAAACAAGACGAAAGTCTTTCTCTGGTCTGCATCCCCTTAACAATTGTATGTATTGAGCTGTACTGTACTCTGTACCTGTAACTGAGGGGTACAATTCCCTGACTGTATTGATAAGTATGGTATCATTAAACCACTACCGCTTTATGTACTTTAATTACTGGCCATACAGTACATGATATATGAATATAATGAACACTTCCCACAATGAACCGGTTCTAAACAAAGTTGTCTTTAAGTATTTATTGCAGCAAAAGGTACATAATACTTCTCGATTATACTTTGAATGCACTTGTAAGGCAAAGGAATGTGCGTAGGCAAATCAACAATGAATGTCCATTCTCTGGTTACGCAGGAGGTAATTATACAACCTGAATCTTAGGGAATTATATCTATGGTACACTAGTAATATAGCGGGAGATACTGGAAGGGTCCCCCTGGTTGTAAGCCAGCAGGGGTAGAAGATCTGTCGGTAGTAGAGAGTCTGGTCAACGATGACTAAGGAGACTCCAAGTACAGGAGACGGTGCAATAGCCTCTTGATCCACAGACGAATACAGCTGTTCTCCGTAGACTGTAGCTCCACAGTGAAGAAAGCTAGCCGGCCTCAGGCTCTCTGAGGCGCCGACTCGACTTGGCTCCTCGCGGGGTAAATCCAACACGTGCAGGCGTCGGCGATTCTCCGCTCCATAAATCACAGGACCAAAGCAAATATATTCCAGCCGCAAAGGGCTATGTAGTCGTCGGGTAGATTAATCCAGTGTACATGTCCACACGGTTCTCGTCTAGGTCTCCTCGGGTGAAAGCGCCATGAAAGCAGCCCAGCCTGGATAAGAACTCTAGCTAATACGAGGAAGCGTTGGGGATGCTGGTCACTGTAGAACTTTAGCCGCACGATACACTATACACAAATAGACTATTAATGACTTAATAGAAATATGTCGCACTCGACGGTATAGCGGCAAACTCTGACAATTCAGTTATTAATTCGCACGCGGTCTCAATGCTCTATATCGTGGGTGAGGCTTCAACTTATTGGGTAACATACTTCTGTATTCACCTGCGCCGTATTTATATGCACGGTGAACAAACTAGTGCCAATCTCATTTCTGTCGCGTATCCCTGGGCAAGGCCGGGCATGTCCAGACATGTCTTGACGGTGACTTTGAACCTGACTCCGGAGGCCGGTCCCTGGCGCCGGTGGACCGCTGTCCAATAGGAGAATGAAATATTATGGTCTGGGCTAAAGGGATATTCCGTGTATATGTACAAGGAATATACAAGGGATATCAAACGATATACAAATACTATGCAATATATATCAATAAATAAATATATATATTCGGTTTAATCTGATCCTTTGTAACAGCCGCCCCCTAATTAGTCCCACCTAATTAGCTAAGCAGAGACAGATTAACCGCACTGTCCACTACTCAATGTCTGTTGTGAGGGGGTCGGGCAGTTCACAAAGTCATGGGTCATGGTCGTCATTAAGCGAGTCGGGGAGCCTTGGCGACTCTATCAGCCTCGCCACGGGTCGGTTGTATGTCCGCCCTTGGCCGAGCACTTCTGCCACTCTGACCTTTCCGTCGACACCAGTGGTCACTTTGCTTACGCGGCCGGCCGGCCACGCAGCTCGGGGTAGTGACTGGTCTATGGTCATGACGACTGGACGGGATGAAGGGGGGCTTAGGAGGAAGCGGGCCTGAGACTGCTTTGATCTGTGCTTGGCTGTGCCTCCTCCTCCTCCGTCTGTTTCTCTTGTTTGCTCTGTACCCCGTCTGAGGAGGGGCCGGTCCCGGCCGCCCCGTCAAGGAGTCGCTTGGGGTGCTGGGTTCGAGGTCAGCTACGTCTGAAGCGCAGCTGAGGGGGGTGGAGTTCCGAACTCCCTCTGGTGCCCACGGTTCTCTCACGGGCCTCTCGCTTAATGTCAATAGCCTCTGCTGTACGAGGGAGTGGCCGGTGTCGCTCGCCTTTGTGTGTAGGCAGCGTGTAGACATGGGTTGACTGTCAAGTCCGTAGAGGGGGCCCTGGAGCGTCCATCCCAGTCGGGTCTGAACCGCGACTGGGCATCCTTTGGGTCCGATGTGGGCCTCCTCAATTGGGAGAATGAGGTCCGCGTGGTCGGAGCCGATGAGCAGGGTCGGTGTGGCGCCGTCGATAAGCGGTATAGGTAGTTGACGTAGGTGCACATACTTGGCCATCAGCTGTGGGATGGGGTAGGTGTACTGAGACATGCCTATGTCGTGGCTGGTGAAGACGTTGGTTATACTATACTGCTTCTCGGGCTGGTCCACCGCTGCTATCTTGAAGGAGACCTTTTCACCTTTTATGGTCTTCTGGTCCCTTCTGATGGTGCGTATGGTCATGGTATCTTTGACACCCCGCAGGCCCAACTGGGCTGCTGCGGAAGCGAGGAGGAGAGTCTTTTCAGACCCATCGTCCAGGACGGCGTAAGTGTCCAGGACCTTGTCCTCGTAGCTCAGGAGCACTCTGACCACTTTGAGGAGCACTCGGGGGGTCCCGCTATGCTGGTCAATGTGGAGCACTCCTGTTGGTCGGTTGCCTTGGATCTTCTGGTGGGCTCCGCACCGTGCTGCGCGGTAAGCGGCGCCCGCCTGGGCCGCCCCTGCGCGGTAAGCGGCGCCCGCCTGGGCCGCCTCACGCCATTGGTCAACTTGGACGGGGTTCAGTGTCTTATATTCGGCGCACTGTGCCAGCCAGTGTCCGCCGTCGCAGTAGGTACAGTAGGGAGCGGTCTGGTGGCTCTTCGGTACTGGTGCCACCGCCTCGGCATGGTACATTACCACGACGGGCCCACTCTGTTGTCCTGGCTGACGCCTGTTGATGTCATGCAGGACCTCCAGGTGGGTGCCACCGCACCTGCTGCACTTCTTCTTCAAGCGGCACTCAGCTGCTAGGTGGCTGCGCGCGCAGCGGAAGCAGCGGCGGTGGTCCTTGATCCACTGACTCACCTCGTCCGTGGTCAGCTTCCCGAAAGTGTCGCATTGGTACAGCCGATGTTCTCCCTCACAGTACTGGCACTCAATCTTCCACTGGTCCTCTTTCGTCGAGGGGGTGTTGTGGTTCTTGCTGCTCGGTACTGATTCTGATTGGTGCATGACGGTCACCAATCTGCGGCCATCGTTTGCTCTCCTAGGTCCCTCTCTGGAGCTTGGTGTGCTCCGCATGAACGTATCCAACCGTAGGCTGTTGACTTCTCTCGCCAGGAAGTCGGCTAGGTCTAGGAGGGATGGCTCGGGACCGTTAGGATCACGGTGGTCTCTTTGCCGCCTGAAGCGCTCTTGTCGGGCGGGCGGAAGCTTCTCTAAAATCCTCTCGACATTAGAGTTTGCGTACAGTTCGTGCATACCCTTTTCTCTTTGCGCCCCCAGCATCCCTACCAGGGATTGTACCTTGATAGACAGGTCATCTAGTGAGCGATTGTCTGTTGCTGGGGGTAGGCGGTCAATATGCCTTATCTCTTGTATTACGTAGTCCCATATGCGTCCATATCTTTGGTCGAGTGCTGCTAGAGCCGCGGTGTATGGGGTAGTAGAGGTGGCATAGGCCAGCGCTATATTGTGCGCTCGGGGCACCTTGAGGTGCTTCAGTAGGATAGCATATTTGTACGGTTCATCAACTACATCGGACATCATTGTCTCTAAGCACATTCGTAGCTCTGTGTACTGTGCTCTGTTCTCGTGTGTGAAGTCCGGGAACGTCGGTGTGCTAAGGTACGATGCCATGGATGACTGGCACATCGGTGAGCGTTGGGGGAGAGGCCTCCTAGGCGAGTCTCCTCTTACGTGTCGTCTTGGGCTGGTACTTGGTGGGTACCAAGGGCCGGGTACCCAGGTGCTGTTCCTCTGGGCTGGCGGTGCGTCAAACTCACCCGTGAGTTGAGTCGGGGGTTTGTAGCGCAGTGCCTCGGGGCTGACTTCTGGGCTGTACTGGGCCTCCTGGTCCAGAGTACGTTGCTGCTGGTCGGGGCTGTACTGGGCCTCCTGGTCCAGAGTACGTTGCTGCTGGTCGGCTTGACATTCCTCCTCTTCCTCCTCCTCTTCCTCTGCGAGGACCTGGAGTCTTCTGTTCAGTCTCTCGGCGTGGTCCGGTTCTTCCCGGTTGCTGGGTCTCGTATGGACCGGCCGGGGAGGGGGTTCGGAGACGTGGACAGGATCCTCCTGTTGGCGGGGTCCCGGGTCGCTTGGTCGGGTAGGGGAATGCGTCCTAGACCCTTGTCGTGACGATCTCCGGGAGCTCCGTGCGGAGAGAGGGGGTGTCGCCATGGCAACCAATTTGTCCATCAGCTGCGCCTGCAGCCGGTCGCGCTCTGCCTCGCGCTGGGCATGGGCTGCGTCGCGCGCTGCTTCGCGCTGGGCATTGGCGGCGTCGCGCTGCGCATTGGCGCTGGCCTGGGCGGCGTCGCGCTGTGCGTTGGCGGCGTCGCGCTGGGCATTGGCGCTGGCATGGGCGGCGTGGAGCTGTGCATTTGCGACGTCGCGCTGTGCATTGGCGGCGGCGTGCTGTGCATCGGCGCGGATTCTTTCAATGTTCTCTTCCGTCTGAAGGCGTCTGGTCTCCAGTCTTATGCGGTCGTCTTCACTCCTTTGTTGCGCCTGGAAGCGCTCTCGCTCGGCTGCAGAATGTTCGCGCTCGCGCGTCTGTTGCGCTTGAAGTCGATCGCGTTCGGTGGAGGCTGCCAGGGTGGCGATGAGTGCCTGCACCAGCATCTTGTCCGCCTCGCTGGGGGAAGACGCCGGTCGAGGCGATCGGCTCCCGGCAGTACTCGTTGGAGATCCGTTCTCCTGTCGCGTACCGAGGAGATCCATCTCC
Organism: Notolepis coatsorum; assembly: GCF_963971535.1. Lineage (NCBI taxonomy): Eukaryota > Metazoa > Chordata > Actinopteri > Aulopiformes > Paralepididae > Notolepis > Notolepis coatsorum. The sequence goes on along the minus strand of NC_140165.1, from coordinate 214,359,438 downwards.
TGGGTGCGCGTCTCTTCTTGTGGTGGGTCGGGTTCCATCCCTGGAGGGCTTTCTTTATCCTGGAGCTCTCCGGGGACTACTTCTTCGGTCTTGGCGGGGGGTAAAGTCGTGTCAGGTCCCTCCTGGTCCCTACCGTGAGCTTGGTCAGTTACGTTAGAACCCACTAGGGCCTCTATTGGCGGGGTAGCCTGGGCGATAGGGTCGGACATAATTTTACTATCTACTTTTTCCGCGTTTACCGTCTGTAGAAGGCTAGGTAGTATATTGGCAACGTAATCCTCTAAGTACTGAGGTGTCTGCCGTCTACGCTGCAGGCGATCTACTTTAGGAGAACCGTTTTGTGGAGTGTTCATCATAGGCCATGTCAATATTAATACCACTATATTAATATTACACTAGTTACCCTCCGGCTCGAAGGACCAATTGTAACTGAGGGGTACAATTCCCTGACTGTATTGATAAGTATGGTATCATTAAACCACTACCGCTTTATGTACTTTAATTACTGGCCATACAGTACATGATATATGAATATAATGAACACTTCCCACAATGAACCGGTTCTAAACAAAGTTGTCTTTAAGTATTTATTGCAGCAAAAGGTACATAATACTTCTCGATTATACTTTGAATGCACTTGTAAGGCAAAGGAATGTGCGTAGGCAAATCAACAATGAATGTCCATTCTCTGGTTACGCAGGAGGTAATTATACAACCTGAATCTTAGGGAATTATATCTATGGTACACTAGTAATATAGCGGGAGATACTGGAAGGGTCCCCCTGGTTGTAAGCCAGCAGGGGTAGAAGATCTGTCGGTAGTAGAGAGTCTGGTCAACGATGACTAAGGAGACTCCAAGTACAGGAGACGGTGCAATAGCCTCTTGATCCACAGACGAATACAGCTGTTCTCCGTAGACTGTAGCTCCACAGTGAAGAAAGCTAGCCGGCCTCAGGCTCTCTGAGGCGCCGACTCGACTTGGCTCCTCGCGGGGTAAATCCAACACGTGCAGGCGTCGGCGATTCTCCGCTCCATAAATCACAGGACCAAAGCAAATATATTCCAGCCGCAAAGGGCTATGTAGTCGTCGGGTAGATTAATCCAGTGTACATGTCCACACGGTTCTCGTCTAGGTCTCCTCGGGTGAAAGCGCCATGAAAGCAGCCCAGCCTGGATAAGAACTCTAGCTAATACGAGGAAGCGTTGGGGATGCTGGTCACTGTAGAACTTTAGCCGCACGATACACTATACACAAATAGACTATTAATGACTTAATAGAAATATGTCGCACTCGACGGTATAGCGCCAAACTCTGACAATTCAGTTATTAATTCGCACGCGGTCTCAATGCTCTATTCTGGGGCCAAACAGGCCATACTTCACCGCACGTTGTATCGTGGGTGAGGCTTCAACTTATTGGGTAACATACTTCTGTATTCACCTGCGCCGTATTTATATGCACGGTGAACAAACTAGTGCCAATCTCATTTCTGTCGCGTATCCCTGGGCAAGGCCGGGCATGTCCAGACATGTCTTGACGGTGACTTTGAACCTGACTCCGGAGGCCGGTCCCTGGCGCCGGTGGACCGCTGTCCAATAGGAGAATGAAATATTATGGTCTGGGCTAAAGGGATATTCCGTGTATATGTACAAGGAATATACAAGGGATATCAAACGATATACAAATACTATGCAATATATATCAATAAATAAATATATATATTCGGTTTAATCTGATCCTTTGTAACAGTACCCATTCTGCAATTTGTTAATAAAGTTTTCAATCAATCAATCAAACCACAGCCAACTCTCAGTATATTGAGGGGGCATGGCCCTCTGTTCATTGAAGGAGATGAATAATATGTAAATTAAGCAAATACAGTTACAGTAAGCACTATACAGTAAAAATGCAGCAGGTGAGTTCACCTGTCTTCAACCAAAATGGAAGGAGAGTGAAGTATACAGAGAATGTGCAATGCAGACTGATGAAAATATATATATATTTTTGCAACATGGAGAATCACAACAAAACATGTCCCAGTTTCCCATAAATTCTCTGGCCAGACCCAGCTAGGCGAACAGATGATGTCTAGTATTTTCTGTACTCTATTTTCATTTCTTCTATGTTTTTGTGATATACCACTGTAATTGTAACCTGTACTGGATACAGTATGTTTGTCTGATATTTGCTGAGCTTATACAGTGATATGCACACTAATAGTAGCATGAAAACTATACATGTTTTTCTGTGATTCTCCATGCATGTTGATTGATTTAGGTAGGGGCCTATATGGAGAGAAATAAATTATATTTTCATCAGTCTGCAGCATTGGTCTTGTATTTATTGTATAGTGGTACATTCTCTGTGTACTTCACTTACAGCACTATAATCATTGAGAAGTAGAATTGCTACGTAAAAGTGTTGTAACTGGTTCAAACAGAATTATAGTAAGTCACATGAAACGTGTGTTTTGTGTTTAGAGTTTTGGGAAAAGGGAGGGCAGTTTTGTGAAATGTGTTTTAGCAATTGTGAAAAACTGTAAAATTTGTTTTTTTTCTTTTTATAAATTAGTGTATAGTTTTTGTTTAATTTAGCAAAGGATCTGAGGTGTTCTGCTCATTGTGTGTGTGGTTGTACTAATTGTGTGTAGTGTTTTGAAACATCGGGCCCTGTTTTCAAAATCGTGCTTACAGTAAGCAATTGAAAAAACTGCATCACAACTAAATGTAAAAATGTGTAAACACTATGGAGGATCCATTACACACAACAAGTAAGCAATTTGAATACAGTAACAGACAGTATACATACTGCATTTGGAAGATATATGCCTATACTATACAGTAATGCATCTTGTACACATCCTTCTTGCCCCCCACCCCCAAAGAAGAAAAGGAAAATCCTTTCGAACATTCAGCAAACTGTGCACTCTGCATGGCCTATATAGGTGTGGTTGCAACCAGTGTCTTACATTTTGAGTCGTGTTTTATCAATGCCACCAGGTGTGTTCATTGTGTTCAACTTTTGCTGACTGTGGCTATCATTTTGCATCACATGAGCTTCAATGTGCACATTTGATCAGAGATTTTTGCAACATGTGTTTTAGCAAGACAAAATGTGTTTAGAGTTGTGAGAAAAGGGGATTGAGTTTTGTGAATAGTGTCTACAGGTGAAATGTGTTTATGGTTTTGTCAAATGGGGGCTAGTTTTATTGAATGTGTTTAGGGAACTGGTCATTTGGTTTAGGGTATTGTGTTTTATGTTTTAGCAATCGTGAAAAACTGTAATACATGAAGCTTTCAAATGTGTCAAAAGTGTGATCGGTTGCTATGGGAGATTAACATTGGATAACCTGTGCTGGTAGGTGATACATCAACGTCAGTTTGTTACAGTTACTATGGATGTTTTTGAACCACAAAAAATTACTAAATTGTAGCAAACTAGTTTTATTACTTGTTTGTGGACTAACTGACAGACTGATGGGCCAATCAGGGTAACCGATCAGATTATGTGATCTCTTCAGGGAAGCTGATTGGATAGGCTATATCTGAAATGATTTGATTATGATATCCATAGAGATCATAGGGCTTTGTCATCATTTTCACAACAACAGTTCTAACACTTTGGGCAATTTTTACATCAATTTGTATTGAAAAACACGATTTTTATTGTACTGAACTTTAATTACATTTGTGCTCCCTAGAATACATTTAGCATAAGTTAATGCATTGAATAATGATAGCTTGTTCCAGGTCATAATTGTTTGTTGATTGTGATTATGCTCGGTGATCACTATTCTATTCTATGAGTTGCTTGTTATTATGCTGCATAGTTCTCGTACCAGAACTCTGCATATTACCTTTAAGCCTAATAATGTTGCTCTGGATAAGAACATAGGATAAATGCATGAATTGAGGATATCCAAGGAAGTCAGTGTAATTTTGATAGAAGGAACCTCTTGTTTACAGATTAACATTGTGTAACCATCTCTTCAATGGGGAGCCGAGGGGATGTGGACCAAACAGGTAAGTCTTTGTTTTGCTCTTTGACATACACCACAAGAGTGAGGTATGTGTGTGTGTGTGTGTGTGTGTGTGTGTGTGTGTGTGTGTGTGTGTGTGTGTGTGTGTGTGTGTGTGTGTGTGTGTGTGTGTGTGTGTGTGTGTGTGTGTGTGTGTGTGTGTGTGTGTGTGTGTGTGTGAGAGAGAGAGAGAGAGAGAGAGAGAGAGAGAGAGAGAGAGACAGAGATGTACATTATATGCACAGCAGCAATGGGACATTGAGAGATTGACTTTCTGGTGAGAGACAGTGAGACGCCTAAGGGGTGTACAAGCCACCAACCTTATTTCACAGGGTGACGAAGCTACCTGTGGAGGTCACTTGCTGGGGGATAATTGCGCCCAGTGTTCAGGTGAGCGAGGCCAACGTGTGGGATTGATTTTCAGAGCTGGACTATCGTTATGAAACACACACCTGGCTCAGCCAAAAGACTTACACTTGTCCCTCTTCGCTCCTTCTGTGTCTTTGATGGGAAAGCCTGTCATAAGCCCCAGATACATTCCTCCAGGGGCTGTGGAACTGTTGCTTGTAAAGTGAGCTTCTTCTCGCTCTATTAGCTGTTGTACAGCCATATCACTGTTTCTATGTGTGTGTGTGTGTGTGTGTGTGTGTGTGTGTGTGTGTGTGTGTGTGAAGGATTACAATAATCTGATCAGAATAAACTGTGATATGTAATTGAACCCTTGCACTGAAGAACCATACAGTATACTGTAAATCTGTTTTCAATTAGACAGCTCATGTATTTGTAGGTGTAAAGTCAATCCATAACTTGGAGTGTGAATGTGATACATCACTCAATGTCTGCTTTCTTTAACTATGAATGAACACAATGCTTTAATTGACCATCTTTAGATAATAAAGTACTTAACTAAATGTACACAACACTCTAATTTACCATCTTTATATAATACCGTTTGAAAAGTTATTCCTCTGAAAACTTAAAACTGAGTTCTGTATGGTTCTCTTGGGTATTCAATTCCCAAATTAGTATTATGTCACTGATATAATCTTAAACAGGTGATCACTAAAATGTAACATTTCATAACCTTAACCGTGTGTGTTTCAAGTTTCAAGTTTCTTTAATAGTTGTCATACAGAAGTACAGAATAATTTTATACAAAATGCTTCTTTCTGTTACGCTCCAGAGACTGTGCTAGACAAAAGATAAGTATGAAATAAAATAGTATAGCATGTAAAAATAGAAGTAAAAAATAGAAGTCACGTAGACACAGTGTTCAGTATATACATATATGTGTGGTCTATAGCTGTACTGCTGTATCTCACCTATCCGACATGTGAAAAGTACATTATTGATACCAACGTGTCCATGTGTTGATTTACTTCTTCTCTTCTACTACATCTGCAGGATGGGTTGATTTAGAGCTATGGGGTTATTAGCAGAGCCTGTCAAAGGAAGGGTGATATTTATTACATTACAGTAACAACAGTATCACTTTACACATGCCTCGAGGCTTAGAAGCCATATGCGCATAACCTGTTGATTCACAACTCCATTCCCACTGGCTTCATAAGCGGTTCTACCACAATTACTCATGCAAGTAATGAAAATATTATTTATCACCGTATCTTTGTATCTATCTAGACCTTAAGTTTGCCAACAGGGTCGCTGTGTGGAGTTATTCGATCCATCCCCAGTCTGCTTTAACCACAGGCTGGGAGAGGTGGCTGGCTGGAGACATTATTTTTTGATAAAAGACTCTTTTGTTTGACGGCGGCAGTCCTTATCTGTGTCCCCCATACATCTATTTTTATTAACATATATCTCTGAGGAACGCGGCGGGAGAAAGGTGAGGGAGAGTTCAGCAGGTGATGTCATGCGCCGGGTGAAACAGATGGTATAGGGATCAATAAGACGTGATGGGTATCTCTGACGTGTGACGCTGCAACACCTCAGCGGCAGATCTGAACTTTTGATGATCTGTAGCCTACTCAAGCATTTCCTTATTGTTAGTAAGGAAGTAACAACAAGATCAACAAATATATTTATTTGTGTGTGGAAGGGGGTGTTTGTTGAAAATATGTTCATAACTGTCTAAAAATGCTCTTTTACATTCCGATTTAACTGACCTCAGGCCAGTGTTGTGTTCATGGAAGGTATACTGACTCATCCATCCATTCATGTATATTTCCGTCCTGTTCAGTCAGAAGATCGTTATCATAGGTCCCATATTATGTAAAATGGGGTTAGCCTGTCTTGGTATGGATTTGGCAGTTTGAAATGTTGCATGTTGAAATTATGCCGGGTCATCTTTGTTTGGCCAGGGTTGTTATCCGAGAAAAATGTATTCCAATTAAACAAGCCACTCATGAGTATATATACTATATTACCCTTTGTGATGTCATGCAAGGACACAAACCAATTAGCTTTAATTAATTATATGTCCTTTTGGAGCCATGGAACACTGCATGCCTATAATACTTCCCAGTTTGCAAACGTTCGTTTTTCTTTTAATTTACTTGGTGTGGGGTATAGAAAATAATGAATACAACATGCTACACCTGCACCAAAACGGCCAAGAAAGGAAGATGAGCTGGAAAATAAATAATTGAAATATTTAGACTATAGTTTATTCGGAAAACTAAATGTATAAAATATATCCCACATATTCAAGGTAATCATTTAAAATCTTAATCTGAACATATTAAAAGATGTCCCGTGTGGACTTGATATTGTAATCCCTCTTGGGCCCTAATAGGCATTTACTTGAGTCTTGAATATGGGTAAACTCTTCACAATAGCTTAAAATAAGAAAATACTTATGCCCGTGGGGAAATTACTTTGCTTCAGAAAGTGCAAAGATTGTGCATTACTCAATCGTAATGTTGCTTTTATTTATTTACTAAGCGACTTGACCTTGTTCTAAAACCTTGTTCTGAAACAGGAACACTGCACTGTAAAGGTATGAAACGGAGGTGACAGCAGCTTGTTCTCTGCACACATGACAATAAAACATGGCTTCTTTGGACAGTCTGCTTTGGGCTTATACCTTTTCAACTGAGGTCAATATGAAACTATACATGCACTATATTATGCCAAATATTTTTGCAATTAAAAACAAAAAGGCTCAACATACCGACCGTACTATTAAAAGTAAGGTGATATTTGTATATTGTTGGGGCTAAAATAATTCAGTTCACAATGAGAAGAATCAGAACATTTATATTTAAATGTCCTGTTATAGGCCCGCAAATGAATGCAAATCACATCATCACACAATCATAATTTTATTTCCTGTACTACAAATAGAATATTGTGCAAAATGTGTTGATATAATGAACTAAACAAATGGCTATGATAACAATCTTATAACCTGTTTTCAACCGAGGGAGATGTTTCCAATTAAAACATTCACAATAACACTTTTGCAGACAACAATCAACATTTATTGTAATCGAAAAAATGCAAAAAAAACATCCAAATTGCTGTAATCTTTGATAAAGCATACACGTAACAAGTTTGCAATGGCAATTTGAAGGCAGCGAATTTTAAAAGCTATTTCTTTTTTACCTGTTTTGAGAGGATATACCTCTGCAGGCGTATTTGCAACATGTAGACTATTTGTAACAAAATGATGACACAATGACAATGAAGGCTTTATAGTGCATCGCCCATCTCAAAGATATATATATTTTTTACGCAAAGAAAATATAGGCTATAGCCCAATGGGATATTTGTAATTACAGTATTTGCTAAACGTTTTCTGGGCTGGTATAGTTTTCTTCGAAATATGTTTTACTTACGGGGCTATATAATCAACACAATACATCTAAACGTCATAGAGTATATAGTTTATTATAGCCTAACAGACATACACCATGCACATAGATTCGATTTTGGGTGTAGACATGTAAGTAGGCCTACTGTGATATTTTAATTGTCCTGCATTCGAAGAGAGTGGGCTCGTGTTGACTTAATTTGGGAACTCATTACAGGAATTCCCAAAGTCTGACTGCCCATTCTTTGACAGTCCTATAAAGTGTCCTGCAGCGGGAGAGCTCTTTGACACGGAACACTCTTCTTGGCACGTGTTAAAAGTAGTGGGATATGGCATTTGATGCGAATAAAAGTAGCTGGCTTGTCCGGAGAACATGTTGAAAGAACAGGGACTGGGGAGAGACAATCCGCACGGCATGGCTGTGGAGGAGAACGCGGCGGCTGCGCTCATCTGATGGCGGCGGGATTGCGCGCAACTAATTCCAAAATAAGACGTCTCCTGGTTTGTCTGGAGGAAGCGCTCGGTCCCAGCGGCACTCGCTGCACTCATGTGGTGGCGTGACCTCTGTGAGGCAACCGATGATGCGTAGTTTGAGTGGTGATGATGTGGCCCAAGATATGGCCCTGTGCTCAGGTGTGAGCGCACTGGTGGTTGGAGAGAGAGGAAGGACGGCACGGGCCAGTAAAACGACCCCGCCGTGGTGAACGCCAGGCCGGCTGCGGCGGTGGACGCCAGGCGGGCCCCCCTTTTCATTGCGAGCTTGGCCCTGGAGCCAGCTGCGGTCCTGCGCCGGAGTTTTCCAGATGTGCCACCGATGAAGACATCGTCACTGGAGGGGTCCAGCATCCAGTAGTTGCCTTTCCCCGGGTCGTCATAGTGCCGCGGCACTTTAACAAAACACTTGTTCAAACTCAGGTTGTGCCTTATTGAATTCTGCCACCCCTGTCTGTTCTCCCTGTAGTAAGGGAAGTTGCCCATAATAAACTCATAGATACCGTTGAGTGTGAGCCGTCGCTCCGGGCTTTGGCGTATCGCCATCATAATAAGCGCGTTGTAGCTGAAAGGAGGTTTCTCCGGTTTAACTTTGTCTGAAGTTTCCCCACTTTTCTTCTCGTGTCCTTCCTCATTCCCTTCTTTTCTAGACACGGGCTTCACTTCTTCTGCGAAGCATTCTTTCGAGTTGTTGTAGTTTTTATCCTTAGCAAAGTTTCCATTCTCCTCCGGAGGAGTGCACCCTCTAGGCTTCTCCGTCTCTGCGCCACAGCATTGTATGTGAGACGGGTGTTTGGCACTCCGGGAGGGGGCCCCGTCCAGCGCGGCGCCCCCTCCATCACCCATCATCACGCCTTCTCGTCGGAACAGCAGGCTACTGATGCTGAATGAAGACTTGTGGAACAATCGGACGGGAGCTTTCAAATCCTCCATGTTCAACATCACCCACTTCCCAAATGGCGTCTGAGAACCTGGACTGAATTACGTTCCTAAATCCACGGAGCGAGGCGCACTGATCCAAAGTCTCGGAGTGCCAGACGCACAATGCGCCACACCGTGCGCATTCGGCCCAACAACCGGAAAACAAATGCGCACCGTCGCAGCGCACGGTCACCCACCCTGCACCCACCCACCCAAGCCGAGGGAAGTTTAGACTGGGATTAGTAGTGCGCTGCCAATCTCGTTGACTGATCGATGAACTCTCAGGTTCAATTAGAACACTTCCGTCGCTCCTGAAACTCAAGCCTCGCTCTCACCTGCGTCTCGCCCCCTGCGGGACCGCCTCTACTTCTTCCGTTCCTGTCTGTTGTTGACACAATAACTTGGCAAACAGCTCTTCAAATAAGAACGAGTTGTAGGTGCGTAACTAATCCGTAAACGCGTCAAGAAAGTAAACAAACAAGAAGGGGCATAAAAGAAGAGAGACGACGACTTGGAGATCTGAAGTTTGCCTTTAGGGCACGCCGCGCGTTCATACACACAGGTTGACAGGCAGCTGAGGTGTACAGTAACATAAGGCGTACAATAGCCTATATAGCATTTATATTTAACCTTTTCACCTCTTTTTCTCAATTTGATACGGGGTCCCCCATAATGCTGCTGCACAAGCAAGCACTCGTTGGGAATGCGGCTATGCGCGCATTGTTGTTGAAACAAGCTTCTCTCATTCTGCCAAATGTCTTGATTTCCTGTTTTCTTTCATTTTTTGTGTGATTTTGCATTCTCATTATCTCATATCATCAGCTCCATGGTTTAGTTATTTCTAAAAAGAATAACCTAGTAACAATATAATACGACATAAACAGTTGTGTTTTGTTTGTTTTTCTTTACAAATAACGTTTTATTATAATTCAAAGTGACAACTTTAGACATACAAATTAATACAAAGTAGCCTACATTAAGCTAAATACATTTAATGAATACGATACACGTGAAATATGACGTGAAATATGACTGAGTGATTATTTACCCCAAATGAAGACTACTGGATTTATTCTGCGCTTCCAGAGGCCTACAGTATTCATGTCTGCCAGCCAGCCCCATCCCATCAGCAATCTCCTGTGCAGTAGCGCCCTCTGCTGGCAGGTAGGACCTAACCTCGTTCCCAGATTTATCTCCGTGAGATAAAAGGTAGGACCTGTGGTGGTTGTTACAGGAACGCTCCACCAACGATGTCCATCCATAATCTCACACACATATCCCAAAACTACAAAATGTCTTGTGCAGATTCATTTGGTTTGAGTTAAAGAGTTGGAGCGTGGATTTGAATATGGCCGGTGATGTCATCACCAGGGACATTGAATCATTTTGTTGTGTTAATTACAGCTCAATGAAATGATAAGGTAGCAGTCCCTGCATGTAAAACAAGGTATTGCTATTTTTTCGCATTTCATGGAGCTGTAATTAACACAACACAAGGATTCAATGTCCCCGATGACATCACTAATGGCCATATTAAAACAAATTTACTCTCAACTGTCAAACACAATTAATGTGTGTGAGATTATGTGAAAAATGAATCATCATTGCTTTTTGGTGAAGTGCCCCTTTATGTTGCTTTTCAGGAGGGGAAATCACATTGTGAAATCCGTAAATATGCAGAGTGTTTCGTCCTCAGTGAGTCTTTAGATGCAACAGTGAGGCATACAGTTTTTCTCCAGGACATTCCGTGTCCCCCAGGTCTCTGTGGCCGAACAGGGCGAATCTGTGACACAAATACCCCTGGGTCACTCCAGCCTGCAGGAGCTGTTTGACGGACATCATCGCTTCTGCACTGGGAGTGTCATCTGAAATCAACAGAACTGTCATTATTTTATCAGAGCAATGACGGAATTGACAGACAACCTAAGACACAGCAAATATGGAGCTGTCCTTGACTAAAGAAATTCCTAGTCGACTTAGCCTGTCATGCGGAATTTGTCGACTAAATTAAGGTTTCATCGATTTAATTGAATTCAATCTGTAAACATTTCTTTCCCCACATGCAATCGTGCAGAATTAACTCTTTAAATCTAGAGCTTACCAGAGATGTGCATATATGCTTTTTCAGAAAATACCTCATTCAGCGTGGAAACAAACATCAACAACAACTGACTGACTGATAAAGTCTTGGTCGCCGAAGACCAAATCGACAGATTAATCGACTAAGAGGGTCTTGCCCGACAAGTATGGTATTGTAATGAATTCTAGAGAGAAGTATGCTTACTGTTGAAGTTGCCCATTAGGGCAATGCCCAACGAGTCCTGGTTGTTGCCTTTAGTATGTGCCCCTATTACACCCCAGCCACGGCCCTCATAGACCGTGCCATCTCCTCCAATAAGAAAACTGAAGGGGACAGAGGACGGTGTGAAGTATGGGAAGAAACACTATATTTTATTTGTTACAATAAGTGGTCTACATGTTAAAATAATAGCTCTACATTCCGACAGCCATATAGAGTGTTTTCTCAGTAATATGGGTCTCCCAGTCCCTCAGCTCTGCAGTAAACACAAAATAAATTTTCTGGTATCCCTTCTCACTTTATCCAATCAGGGGAGAGAACTCCACACTGCAAAAATGGTCTGACAAAAATAAGAAATAAAAGCAAATAGTGCTTGAAACAAGTAAAATAATCTGCCAGAAAATTTGGCTTGGCAAGATTTCTTATATCTAAAATATCTAGGGTTCTCTCTCCTGGTTGGATAAAGTGGGAAGGGATACCAGAAAATATATTTTCTGTTTATTGCAGAGCGGAGGGACTGGGAGACCAATGTTACTGACCAAACACTCTATATCAGTGATGGCTGTTGAATGTAGGGCTTATTTTAACGAAATACCACTTACAGCACCTTTAAAGATAAAACCATTTTAATATATATATATATATATATATTTTTTTTTAAATAAGTCATTATTACTGATAATTTCATCATCTTTTTGACTGCTTGAATTCAGGGAAGGATTTAGGATTGTAGGAGATCCGGGGCTTAGATTTTTTTTTACTTCGACACCACAACCTTTAACTTATACCACCACCTTAAAGCGGACAAAAGGCACTAGAGAACACTTAAATTCACACCCTTTAATTAATGAAGCAAACTATAATAATTTATAATAATAATAATAATAATAATAATAATAATAATAATAATAATAATAATAATAATAATAATAATAATAATAATAATAATAATAATAATACACAGTGTTTGTATAGCACCTTTCATACAAGAATTGCAGCTCAAAGTGCTTCACAGCAGTACAAAAAGACAGGCATAAAATGAGCACAACATTGGCAGATCAAGAGCAATGCATAAAGTGCAGACATAAAGCATAAAATAGATAGCAGTAAAATAGACAAAGTCAAGGTAAGACATAGAACATTAAATCACATCGTTTTTCATATTAGGATCTAAGATTTAGGGTTAACTCGCCGAACGTTGAGCGCCAGGACCCCCGAAAACCAGAGTATAGTCGGGTTTTCATCGTTGTTTCTTTTATTCGATATTTCCATTCATAAAGACATGCCGGCAGCCTGTGTTATCACTGGGGATGGGTCTGAGATCTCAAAAGTCCAATACCGCCGCCTAACACCTTGCGGCCGCTATTGCACTCCATTTGAAACGATGTGGCTTGGTGTCTGTCATTTTGGAAATGACACCAGACCACCCTGAAACTACACTCATATTCACGACGGTATAAAACGGAAATGTATGGATGGAAAAATTATCTGTTTTTTGCATCTTGACCGGAAGAAACTCAATGACAATCGACTATATTATTAGATCCATAGCTATAATATATAATATAGCTTTAGGCCTGCAAACACAGCCACGTATCCCCATGTTAAAAGGCGCTGGCCTTTCAACAGTAACAGTAAACAGCGCCATCTGGCGCTGAAAGTGTTAATATGCGTCTTTGTTTACGGTTTGATTATCACTGATACAAAGTAAAATAGTGCAGTGCAATAAAATAGTTAGTAAAATAGAATACAATTAAATAATGCAATCGTGCATTGCAATGAAATAGTTATCATCGTATTTTTTCGGGAGGCCGGTAAGGAGTGCATTACAGTAGTCGAGTTGGCTTGAGATAAAGGCATGGATCTGGTTTTCAGCGTCCTTTTGATTTATAAATGGCCGTACTTTAGCTATGTTTCTAAGGTGGAAGAATTATGTTTTTGTCAACTTGTTGATTGTGATTTAAAGCTTAGGTCTGAGTCTACCATAACACCAAGACTTAACTCACTCAAATACAGTTAGCAGCTGGATAGACTACAGATGGAAATTAGCTTCTGCTAAATCTAGTGCAAACATATTTTCATGTAACAATGATTAATTGTCCAAACAAAATATTTATAATATATATATATTAGGGATGCTCGATATTGGCTTTTTTACCGATACCGATATTCCGATATTGTCCAACTCTTAATTTCCGATACCGATATCAACCGATATCAACCGATACCGATATATGCAGGGTTTCCCCGTCCAAAAAACGGAATAATTTCAGGTAACTAATAATTTCACTGGATATATATATATAACAAATATTGTTATTGTTTTTTGTTTTTTTAAACCGATACCGATATTTTCCGATATCACATTTTACTGCCGATATCGGCCGATAATATCGGTCGGCCGATAATATCGGACATCCCTAATATATATATATATATTTTAAATAGATTCAGGGCTTTTCAGAAAACATTCGGGGCTTGAGCCCAAGTAGCCACCCCCTAGCCCCGGCCCTGCTTTAATTGTTCAGAGGAACACGGTGCAACTTACTTGTATCCAACGTCATCAAAGTCTCTGTCTTTCATGTGCATCACCTGGATGAGGGTGAGTTGGTCCTGACTCTCTTTGGGCCCTTGGCAGTATGCTAGGGCCGTGTGGTGCATAACCACTCTCTGAGCAGGGCCCTTCAACATGTCCCTGCATCGAGGGGGGACTGCTCCCCACTGCAGGCGAGAGACCACCGTCACTGTAAATCACATTCAAACGGCTACTTTAATTGAAATGAAAGTGTTATCTATAAATTTTTTGGGAACCCTATAGCCCTGTTTACTACTTACTGATGATGTTGATTGGTAGAATCCTTTCTCAGCCAAATACTAGCTCTGGCTAGTTAGCCACAATACAAAGTCAATGGGGTCAAGCTCCTGTCTGTACAAGCTGACTGAAATCTACTTTGTGTGTACTGGGGAGTACATTTCAGTGAGCTTCAGTCAGCTTGTACAAACAGGAACTTGACACCATTGGCTTTGCATTCGTTTGTGGCATAACCCTTTCACTACCACATGGTTAACCCTTTCACGGCGACAATACAAAAGGTTAACCCTTTCACTGCCACACGACAAAGGGTTAACCCTTTCACTACCACACTACAGAAGGTTAACCTTCTGTAGTGTGGTAGTGAAAGGGTTAACTAGCCAGAGGAACAGCAGTGCCGAGAAAGGAATCTACCAATCAGCATCATCACTGGTAAGTATAGGAAATAGGGCCAGGGTTCCAAAAAACAGAACTACCCCATTAACATGCTTGGTAATATATCAATGTTAATTCTAATCTTCAGTGTATTATTAACACTTTTTATATGTATGTATTGGTATATATACTGGACTATATATTTCTCTATATGCTCAAAACTGTGAGCATTTGAACATGACACTGTTCATACTTTTTGCACAATTGCATAGCCCTGCTACATATTCTATTCCACTGTATTTTTATAAAATTTTTAACTCTACTACATCCTGCACAATTGTACAGCCCTGTTCTATATTATTTTCTATTGTACTTTTATTTTAATTTCGTTTAATTTATTATATTCTACTTTAATTGTCTGTTAATGTTACACCAAACGACCAAAACAAATTCCTTGTATGTGATCAAAGACCTCTCTGATTCTGATATATTATATGCATATGGTCTGTTGGATATATAACCAGTTTCTCAACTAGGTGGAGAGGTGTACTGTGTAGGTATGTACATATATATTTATATATATGGTTGTTGTTAAAGATACACGCCAACTTTTTGGGAAATTAGCTTACAGTTTTCTCCAGAGAGAGACAAGAAGATAGATACCGTTCAGTAGAAAGCTTTCTGGCTGCACGTTAGCCTAGCTTAGCACAATGAATGGAAGCGGACAGTGCCGGTTAGCCTAGGCATTGTCCAACTAACACCTCTCCCGAAGGCTAACCGGCACTGTCCGCTTCCACATGCAGTCAGATAGCTTTCTACTGAACGCACAGAGAGGAAACTGGTATCTATCTTCTCTCTCTGGAGAAGACTGTAAGCTAATTTCCCAAAATGTTGGGTGTGTTACTTTAAGTGTGTACCAGAGTCCCTAACTTGATCTTCAGCATGTATACGTAGTGGTTTTCTTTAGTATGCGTTGTTGTGATGTGTTAGTACGGTTTTGATGGTCTTATGCGTTTGTGGTAAAAATATTATATTTAAAATTATACATTTTATAGACAACAATTTGTAACATTTGTTGTTAAAGGTTATGTTGATTCTTACCTCTGTTGTCCATTTGAAAGTCCACTCAAAATTGCTTTCGGTTCCTATGCCAGACCAGCAACAGTAAAATTCTTATATAACAGCCAACTTATCAAAGAGCTCATTTGTTGCAGGGTGTGTGGTTAGGTGCGTAACATCTTGTGTGTACTTTACTGTGCATGCTTGCCCTCACACTGAGCTTAGAGATCATGTCCAATTGGTCACGCTCATTGGGCAATAGGCTACTGGTTGCCAAACAGGTACTGTGGAATACACAGGTTGCAAAAAGAGGAAGGTGCAGCAACACAGCAAACATTCCACATGGTGACAGCAAGAGCAGATTTGCCCTCTTCACACTTCTGCACACAGATTAGGTTACAACACTGGAATGACATAGGAATTTCAGGCAGGAATTGATAGTGTTCGTTATGGTTAAACTAAGTAGCCTGTACACATCTACATCAGACCATCTGCCCTGATTTGTGATTTATGCTGCCTTTTAATCGCAAACTACAACTTTAGGACAAACATATAAATCATGCTTAAGACTTATCACCTTCCAAAAATTACCAATTTTTAGGTCATCCAGAAATAAGTAGAATATGTCCAGGTAGGGACGTATTCTGCAGCTGAATGGGGAAATACAACAGGGAAAACGGATGTTGTAAAGTAATTGATTAACTTAATTTGATGCACTAACTAAACAAACCATTCAAACAATGCAAGTGTGTTTTCCACCAAAAGTGGGTACGGCTGCAACAAAAGCCAAAGTACCCAGATTTGCCACTCTGATATATACAGGATTAATGTGATAATCTTGACAAATCAGCCTCATATTTAAAAATGCAATGGTATGTTCATGTTAATTATTATTATAACAAAGACATCAATATGCATATTTGCTACATCAAAATGTCCCATTAAATAATGTTAGTCATTTGTAACAAAACATTTTATTAATCTCACAATTCTCATTTAAAAATAAAATGACATCAGTTAAAAAAGGTATCCAATATAATATTCACAAGACGAGGCCCAACACAATTCATCATACCGTACATTAACAGGAATGAGGGGTCTTTACTTTACATAACTGGAGCAATACGTCTAAAACAAAAGCCAGTTGTTTCGCTAAAGAAATAAACTCCCATATGACTCAGCAGTTACCCAGATGAAATTCACATGCTGACCACACCGCTTTCAGTCTGACTCATCTGAAAAGAAAAGAAAAAAGGGAACCCCCACCCCACCCCTCCCAAAACAGCAGTCTTGCCAACAGCTGATGTTGTAGTATATGTTGTAGTACATCGTCGTCTCTACTCCGTCCATCGGTGTCCACAGTGAGGAGCAGTGCAGACATAGTACAGCCTCATGGCATCCTGTGGGGGTTAAACAGTGAAGTCTATGATACTGGAAGACTGGGTATGTTCTCGACTAATAGAAATTCATAGTGGAATAGTAATAGTGATAAGGACTGTGTTGACTAATAGATTAGTTGATCCCCAGTAGTTCCCCACATGCAATCATGCAGAGCCATCTTTTCTCCCTTTCTTACCAGAGATGTGCTTAGTTACCATTTCTCTGGATATAACTACTAAAAATGGCTAATTGACTAACTAACGTGGTCAACTAAGAACAATCAGATCTAAAAAGGAGTATTCCAACAAATTTGAAAGTTGTGATTCTGCAAGAATAGATACTTGCCTAAAGATTAAGATATTTTGGGTGTCGTTTAATGATTCATAAGCTTTCAAAGTAAGGAAAATGAAATCTTCTGACACCAGCAAATTGCGCTGCCAGAGAAGGTTGTAAATGGTTGTAATTATTCAAGATGTTTTGATATAGACACAGAAACATGACTGTCCATAACATTTTTGTCAACCACCTCAGGCAGCATTGCATTTTCAACGAACCCTAGTCCAATCGGTGATGTCGCTGGGATGTAAAATCTGGGGCTGCTCCATTGACAATGAATGGAGCTCTGATTTTATGAGGCCATAACATTTTTGTGTGAGCTCCTAAATGAGGTTTACACTCTACATTACATTTCTAGGTGTGGACCAGAATTAAAACCTTGTTTGAGTGGAATGAAATCCCCTCATAACGGCTTATACTTTGCTTCGAAATGACGCATGCAGTAAAGAACTATCCCCATATTCGACCTGCATACTTATAATTCTAAAAGTTAACAATCAGTTAAATAATATCTGTTCCTCATTAGTCATATAGTTCCTCATTAGTCCTTAATGAACCGGGTTACTCAAGATAATCCACAGACCTTGTTGTGAGCAGTTTCATCCAGGACAATTTTTTCTACCGAACTACAACCCCCATAATAATGAATTGGGTGTACTTCGTGGAAAATAGTTCCTACATGAACCTGCTCACAACAAGGTCTTTGGATTATCTTCAGTAACCGGGTAATTTCTGGAAAGAGAAACATTGCTTTTGAGTTTTTCACATTTATATTTGCCGCTTTGAGCTCCACAATCCAAGCGCCATTCAGCCCCATTCTATTGAGTGGAGTGATGGCAAAACTAGGCGAATCAGACCAAAACTATCTGGATGTGTAGATAGCACTCGTTAGGGTTGCCACAGTGAGGTGGAATTTCCCATGACTAATAAACTCATGACAACACCGGTATAACATTTGGTAATTACCTCAGCCTTCATACTGTGGGACTGGAAGAACACTGCCTCCTTGTGACCACATCTAAGAAGAGACAATAGGAGTAGTTTGTTAAAATACCATACTGGTGAACCTTAAAAGGGGCACTTCACCAAAAAACAATGGCGATTTATTTTGCACATAATCTATGGATTGCTACCATATCATTTCATTGAGCTGGAATTAACACAGCACAATGACTCAATGTCCCTGATGACATCACTGGTGGCCATATTCAAACTAATTTACTCTGAATAACTTTCAAACTAAATGAATGTGTGCAAAACTGTTTAGAGTTTTTGGATGTGTGTGAGATTATGTGCTAAATAAATCAGCATTGTTTTTGGTGAAGTGCACCTTCAAATGTATCTTCTGTTAGTGCCAACAAAAATGTCACCAATTCAAAGAAAGCAATGAGCAAATTGGAGCAGAACTATGGAAAGTGGTGGTAAACAAGGAAGTACATGCACAGAGAAAGAGATACATGTTTTATAAGGAGTGACACATTTGTTAGCGCGACCAGGAGATAATTATTGGATACGTCTCTTCTATACAGTTCTATGGTTTATCACCATAGCGTAAAAAAGAAAAAAAGTTAAATATGTTCTGATTAGTAAATGGCCTAAAACTCATATTTAGACCAGTATGTGTAGAATTCTCAATTATAATATATCATATCATAAATTATTGTCATATATCATATATTAGCTGTGATACCCTAGTATCATTACCGTAAAACAAACAAGACCATTGCTGAAACAAGAACAAGTTCAAGTTTCTTTATTAGTTGGCGGCTAGGTGGTGTAGTGGGCAAGGCACTCGCCACCAGTGTGGAGACGCTAGGATTCGCGTGTTCGAATCCAGCTCTCCACATTGTTTTTCAGTTTGGCTGGTCGTCCGCAGTAATACACATTGGCCGTATTACGGGGAGGGAAAACTGAAGGGTGGGGATCGAACGTTGTGAACAAGCGACTCCTACAAGTCGGTTGGTGCGCCTGCGCAGTAGAATCAGGAAGTGTCGGGGGCAGCGTGAGCCTCCCACGCGTTACTCCTCGACACTGAGAGATCGAGCTGCGCAGGTGAAAAGATGCGACTGCTGTTACCTCAAGTACCGGAGGGGACTTGTGCTATGTATGACTTAGTCCACATTGCAGCCGGCTTGTGGGAGGCAAGAAACAGCGTTCGTGACAGGGGAGGGTTGAATTGGATGATACGAAATTGGGATGGGAGAAAATATGGAAAAATGGGAGAAAAAGTGGATCAAAAAAAAAAAGTTTCTTTATTAGTTGACATGCAAAGATACAGAATACCTTCACATGGAATGCTTTTTTCTGTTATGCTCCTATGAGGATCATAGGACGCTTGGATCATACACATACAGCTCATTACAGTAATATTCCACAATTATTACATTTTAGATAGTAATAATGGTACAGAGCCACAGAACACACAAGAGAACACATTTCCTATAAGCCCTGTTGCTTCCTGTAGCAAAGGAGATGTTGCCGTGTGTTAGAATATTAGGAACAACGGGTTGAAAAATAAACAAGTTATTATATTATATAGTATAACAGCAATGTGTACAGAGGGTTTGCATGTGGTGTAATGAAACTCACTTGGGACAGGGGTGGTCCTCTGTTCTCGGCAGCGTTGGATCCTGGGATACATCGGCGATGATTTGTGTCAACTCACTGGAGAGAGACGGGGCAGAGTGGTTAGCTGACTCGCCACGGTACATAGCAACAGGTGACCTCATATTACACACCTTTCATTTATTCCCATTTGCTCCTGCCGTGAAGTTTGTATTGTTGTATGGGCGGCTAGGTGGTGTAGTGGTCTAAGGCACTCGCCACCAGTGTGGAGACGCTAGGATTCGCGTGTTCGAATCCAGCTCTCCACATTGTTTTTCAGTTTGGCTGGTCGTCCGCAGTAATACACATTGGCCGTATTACGGGGAGGGAAAAACTGAAGGGTGGGGATCGAACGTTGTGAACAAGCGACTCCTACAAGTCGGTTGGTGCGCCTGCGCAGTAGAATCAGGAAGTGTCGGGGGCAGCGTGAGCCTCCCACGCGTTACTCCTCGACACTAAGAGATCGAGCTGCGCAGGTGAAAAGATGCGACTGCTGTTACCTCAAGTACCGGAGGGGACTTGTGCTATGTATGACTTAGTCCTCACTGCAGCCGGCTTGTGGGAGGCAAGAAACAGCGTTCGTGACAGGGGAGGGTTGAATTGGATGATACGAAATTGGGATGGGAGAAAATATAGAAAATGGGAGAAAAAGTGGATCAAAAAAAAGAAGTTTGTATTGTTGCGATTTTCCAAATATGTTGCGTTCTGTGTGTAGCTCCTCAATATTACAGATCCTTTTAATTAATAAACAGATCATTCAAAAAGAGAATAATTAGCTTTTGCTGTCCTTCTGAGGACTTGTATTGCTTCGTATTTCCAGATGCACAAAGTAGCTTAATTAATAAATAGGCCATCTGTGGTGAGCAGTGTTGCACACAAACAAACTACCGGTATGTGCACCTGGAAAAGTCTGCACAAGACGTCTTCAAAGACACAGTAACATTTAAAAATCTTTAATATATAATATATTATTGACATATAAAATCTTTATCTGAAATCGAATTTGTCTTAACACTTTGAGTGCCAGCAGGGGGCGCACGATTTAGCGCTTGAGTGCCAGCGCTGTAGTCAATGGGAGGGCGAGCACATTTGCGAACATATAAACTATATCTTAAATTATGGCTATGTGTCTAATACGTCCGTCGCTTATCAATGACTTGATTGCAGTCAACAGTCGGAACGTATTTTTTTTTTTTTTTCTTTAAATCGGTACATTTCCGTTTTATACCATTTTGAAAAACGCTTGTTTTTTTAAACTTCCAGAAAAAAAAGAGATTCTGCAGGAATCGCTCTTTAGTGGAATACACAAAACACGTTGCCTATTTATGAATAATTTTCAAATAAACGCTAGATTATCGATAGTATATGTGTACTTATGCACGTTAGAGAAGCGGGCTGAAAAACCTGATTACCCCAAGACTGGTAAAATTGATTCCTTACCTCAGATCAGATGTTCTCCAAAAAGATTATTCCAATTCCTGATCGCCATTCCAAATATCGATCGCGTTTATTGATCCAACGCTGGGTACTGGAAACACATATTCCACGCTGTTCTGAGGGTGGGCAATGAATGGGATCGTCTCCGGTTACATGCCTGATAAGTAAAATGTGGATCCCGGAGTCTTTTTTTCCCATCCATTTCATTCAGTCCAATCCAATGGGTGCAATACCATCCAGAGACGATAGGGGGCGGTATTTTCCCTGTTCAAGCTCAAAGCCAGTCCCAATGGTAACGTGAGGCTAGATTGATGAAAAATCATCGTTGGCACTCAACGCATGGCATAAAATAACGAGATTTCTCGTGGCTGGCACTCAAAGTCTGACGTTCATAGATATTTGGTTGTAATGCTTTATTTAAAACCCAACCCACCCCTTGCATCTTCCCTGTACTAAAAGTGCTACTAATGTAACATTATCCCTGAATAATCTTATAGCTATGCCATTTTTACACATCAGGTTTGATTGTCTTCTGATGATATCACTGGAGGACAAATTAAAACTCATTAACTGAAACCAAATACATTTCTGCTGTTGTTATGCAGTTTTTGTACAAGATACATTTAAAATAGTTATTTGGTGTGTCCCTTTAACTCATTCACGGCCACTAGCTTTCGCCATCTGCGCTGTTTGGGGCCAGCGTTAATTACCATTTT
Organism: Notolepis coatsorum; assembly: GCF_963971535.1. Classification (NCBI taxonomy): domain Eukaryota; kingdom Metazoa; phylum Chordata; class Actinopteri; order Aulopiformes; family Paralepididae; genus Notolepis; species Notolepis coatsorum. The sequence continues at coordinate 214,337,213 of NC_140165.1, read as the reverse complement.
AGCTATGTTTGCAGACCCATCGTGTGTTCTGTATTATAGCTATGGAGACAATAGTATGGCTCATTTTGCAGGGAACAAAATAAGCACCCGCCAAACGCCAATGGCGTGTAGATTTCCTCTTTGGCTGGTAAATTACAGAGGCTACTCAGCCACTCTGGCGTGTAAAATAATTGGGAGCCATATGAGCATATTAGAGTATTATATCAGGGGGGCTATACAGTGCAAGCATTTCACTCGCATTTGCCTCTAAAAATAGATTTGTGCGAACCGGAAAAATAATTTAGGAGCAGTGTGTCAAGTCAAGTCAAGAGTTTTATTTGTCACGGCATACGAGTATACAATGAAATGCGGGTGGTCTTGCCCGCAACGATGTGCATAATACAATAGTAATAACAAATTGTGCAATAAAACAAGTGAACAGAGTAGGGCATATCGGTATATGTACACAAATTGTGCAATAAAACAAGTAAACAGAGTAGGGCATATCGGTATATGTACATAAGTTATTTACAGAGCATGGTAGGACATGCTAGGTCCTGTGGTAGTGCAATACACTGTTAGCTACGGATGAGGCACTGGGTCTTTATGTACATGCTATATTATACAATCTCAAGTTATACTATACTATTCTTAAAGGTCCCATGCATTATAAATGTCATTTTTCAGTCTCTAGCATTGTATTATAGTAATAGGAGTTCGTATCAATGTGTTTTAGGGTCTAAATACAAAATTGGCGAATTCCTCCGTTTCAGCCCAGCCCCTCTGTGCCTCTAGTAAATCGGGTCATTTTGATTTGAAGTCCCTGAGCACGTCACTGGGCGCTGTGGATAGACAGTGATGCGATTGGCTCTGTGGTTGGAGCTAATGCCCGCAGCGAGCCACACACGCAAACGGGAGATTGAAAGAAAGAAAAAAGAAAAACATTTCCTCACTCGAGAGGGAGAGAAAGGGAGAGAGATAGAGAGCACTTGGGGGGGGGGGGGGGGGGGGGACCTGCAGCGAGCCACACACGCAAACGGGAGATTGAAAGAAAGAAAAAAGAAAAACATTTCCTCATACTCGAGAGGGAGAGAAAGGGAGAGAGATAGAGAGCACTTGGGGGGGGGGGGGGGGGGACCTGCAGCGAGCCACACACGCAAACGGGAGATTGAAAGAAAGAAAAAAAGAAAAACATTTCCTCATACTCGAGAGGGAGAGAAAGGGAGAGAGATAGAGAGCACTTGGGGGGGGGGGGGGGGGGGGACCTGCAGCGAGCCACACACGCAAACGGGAGATTGAAAGAAAAAAAAAAAAAACAAGCTGCCGGCGGAATGTCTTTTTTTTCTCTCTCTCTCTCCCACCCCCTCCCTCTCTCGCTCTCTCTCTCTCTCTCTTCCCCCCCTCCCTCCCTCCCTCTACCAGTGCAGACTGTGTGGCACTGTCACTCAAAGTGCTTATGGGCGGAGCCAGGCCATAACAGCCTGATTTCTAGAGGCTGAAAAATGATGGTTTCGAGTACTTGATTAGAAATATAAAACAATGCATTTTTTGGAAAAAAAACTTACAAATGTCTTCAATAGACCAACAGGAATTGTGTAAAGTTGCCCAAATAGTGCTAGGAATAGCACTGCATAGCACCTTTAAAGTGACCTTTCCTTAGTGGCCATAAGTGTGGGCATGTGCAGCATGAGTGTGTGCTTGCTCATGTTAAAGTGGCTGCTAGTGTGTGAGTGTGTACAGTGTGTGTGTCGTGTGTGTGCTCATGTGTGCTTGTGTGTGGAGAGTTCAGTGTTCAAGGCTCTGATGGCGAGTAATAGTCTTGCGTAGTGGGCGTGTCAACTGCGCAAATTTAATTTCATAATAGAGACGGAGCAGCGTGGATCTAGAGCCATATGAAATCCGTGATCACGGAATCGCGGACGGAATCGCGGAATTGAGCAATAAAAATGGAATTACCTGTAAAACGTGGAATATTGCAGAATTTGCCATAATTTGGACTGTAATTCCGTTTTCGGGATAACGGTGGAACGTTTGGTGCAAAGCAAACATGACCGGGACGCTAAAGCGTGTTACACCGCGCGCGTCACTTCCACACTGCTTCACAACAACACAGCAATGTCCAAGCGTGTAGCTGCTCCGGTATTAACAGCATCCAAAAAGCTACGAAATACCACACTAAACCCTAAATTCAGAGCAGAGCAGTATCCTAATGACTTTTATGCCTCCGGTGATAAGGTGTTTTGCTAATTCTGTCAACGTTCCGTGGACTGGACCCGCAAAAACACTTGCGACACTATTGTGAAATAGCTATAACGTTAGGTCATGATAGCTTCTAGCTAAATCTAGTGCACCCATCCATTTGTTTAATGCAAACGATTGTCATTATACACTGCCCTTTATAAACTAAATACACTTAAATAGCTATGTAACGTTATAGGACTATAGATGGAAATGATAGCTTCTAGAAGTTCTAGCTAAATCTGGTGCACCCATCAATTTGTTTAATGCAAACGATTGTCATTATACACTGCCCTTTATAATCTAAATAAACTTAAATAGCTATGAAACGTTACAGTACATAGGACTATAGATGGAAATGATAGCTTCTTGCTAAATCTAGTGCACCCATCCATTTGTTTAATGCAAACGATTGTCATTATACACTGTCCTTTATAAACGAAATAAACTAAACTAAAGGTGCCTAAATTATGCATTACTATATTTCATCACAATATAATAGATATAGCTAGGTTACTGACATTGTCATTGTGATAATGTCAGTAGTAGCTAGCTGTATCTATTGTTTACACTTGAAATATGTATTTTTATTTTGTCACAATATTAATTGAAAAATATTGTGTAAAATTGAACTGTATTTCTGAGTTGCAGCACTTAAAAACATTAAATGGACTGTTATATCTTATTCAATTGTGGACATTTATTCATTCCCACTTATTAGACACTATTTCTGATGGTAAAATGAGCATAAAAAGCAAAATACAGAATTCTGAAATATTAAAACGGAAAAAATGGAATTTGGGAAAAAATAAAATGGAATTTGGAAAATAATAAAACGGATTTCATATGGCTCTACTCTGTAACAACTCATCTCGAGTCACGCTGCTTCTATGTGCAACGAAAACTCCGCGAGCAGCAGTTCCAATTGTCTAACATGCTTTGCATCCTCGCCAGTTATAACCATGTCACGCTAAAAAACAATAACTACTGTAATGTTATCTGCTAACTGAGTACTCAGTCTATCTCTCTCGGTGTGTGTATCTCTCTCCCTCTCTCCTGAACCTATTTCATTCAAAAGGAAGATATTGATGGACAGTAGCTATAGTATATAGCTCAGTAGCTGTAACAGAATAATTGTATTAATTACTATTGATTAACTATTATTCAATAGCGTTTAAATTATAATGAATTAAATAATTGTATAAAGAATTTTCCATGTTCTGTCATCTAATAATATATTCCATTACCTTTCCTATCTGTATCTGTATCAAAGTCCAAATGTTGGTATTGTGACAACAGTACAACATACAAAAGCAGCTCGACAACTAGGGCTGGGCCATATGGCCTAAATATGATATCACGATATTTTCTGACCTTTCGGCGATACACGATACGCATCACGATGTTTTTCTTTTTTTCCCCAAACAATTCATTATGAGGCTTACCAAGACAGTATTTGAGTTTGCAAGCTAACATTAAAGACAAAATAAAATACCCATGCATTTAGCATTTTTATATTATATATTAGATTTAGATTATTGGATTATTAGATTATATATTGCATATATTTAGCAATGAGATATTATATGATTTAGATATGAAATATGATGAATTGAAAATGGGGGACCCTGATGTAAACAAGACGAAAGTCTTTCTCTGGTCTGCATCCTCCAGTCCACTGTTGTTGTATTGAGCTGTACTGTATTGTACCCATGCTGCAATCTGTTAATAACGTTTTCATTCATTCAGACGGCAAACAGAATCATTTTGATTGACAGTCGAGTCTGCCAATTACGTCACACCGCTTGCACCCGCCCTGCTGTTCTTAGCACCAATCGGCAAGCGCGTATTAATTTTTTACTTCCGCCATTGGAGAGCTCAATGACAACAACAATAGCTCCCTGCGGCCGACGTTTAGCTTTTAGCTCCGCAGGAAGACTAAACGACTGGAGGCATAATGATTTTACTGCAACGGATGTTATAATAAAAGCCTTTCCATACATCGGTCTGATTGAAAACTTTATTAACAGACCGCAGAATGGGCACAACTGAGTCAGCACGGGCTGAGATATGAACGACTAATGCTTGCTATATCTAGGTCGACCTCGGACGTTGCTATGTAAATACGCTGATGTTATTGAACATGTAACTATATAACGTTAATGCCACAAAACGAATGCCTTTGTTATCATAAGTAGTAACTTTGATGCAGTAGTGTGTGTGTGGGGCGGCGCTGTTCAAAAGTTTCAACGGTGTGGACCAGATTGACGCGACACAATCCTCTTGGGCAAAACATCACGATATCCACGATACGTTTAAAAAGTGTATCGTTAATGAACTGTACCCGATATTTATATAATATCGTCATATCGCCCAGCCCTATTGACAACCGATATCCTTTGTGTCTAGTAGGCATGGGCCAATGTGTGATTTTGGTGATATGTGCTATTGCACAGATGTTGACCCTTAGTATGCACATGCACGCACAGTATAATATGCATGTAATAAATAGTTTGTTAATGAACTTTGTTACTTGAAACATTTTCACTGTGCTCCTAAATTTCTTTGTGTGCTCCTAATTTTTTTTATTATTTAGGAGCACATGTGCTCCCTGGGGAAAAGGTTAGCGTAGAGCCCTGTATATAGTAATAATAATAACACATGGCGATATACTAAAAAGCTATTTCTAATTTTTGGCTGGTAAAAAATCTGCCTGGCTGGTCGTTTTTTTAATCTACCAGCCACCTTGGCTGGTAAGCCAAAAAGTTAATTTTGTTCCATTTTACAGGCATTGTTCATAGTCCATTACTGCCTAATCAGCTCATTTCTACACACTGTAGTTTGTTACACGCTACACGCTAAACAGAGCCCAATTTCCGGAATAATCCAGTATTTTTCCATAAATCGCGAGATAGGACGCATTTTTTTTTGTTGATATTTTTGCACAAATCTTTCCAATATTCACAAGACATCTTTCCACAGCATAATGAGAGAAAATGGTGGTTTTTCAATGTATGTGATGTATAGATTGGGGAGAGATGACAGCTAAAATGGTAAAACAACGAAATGTGCATGGAAGCAGGAGACGGTGATAGAACGGTGGTGGAACCAGTGGTTTCACAGGCACAGGCCGCGTCAGCGAGGGTTTTGTTATGAATTCCTTAGAGGAACATCTGAGATTAGAGTGTACTGTCTCCCAGGACAGGAGGGAGAGAGGTTCATCTTAATGAAACGTGAGTTTATTAGTGTTAAAGGTTATTCAGTTGTCATGACAACACGTCGCATGACAACCAGAAGGCGGGGCCGTCGTTGCGACGACGAACATCTATAAGTCGGACGGTGTTTCCGGGTGTAAGGCAGACCAGAATCTGACCAAGAGCGAGTAGGACTGAGATCACACAGAGGAGAGACTCTTCCTCCTCCACCACGGAGGGGGGGGGGGGGAAGGGAGAATGCCACATCATCATTACAGTAGCTTCGGCTAACACGAGGAGGGTTAGGCTAACGAACAGGCCTGAACACTATTGGACTGAACAGCAAAAGGACGATAATCTGAACACACCGAAAGATCATTAGAATAGACTCTTCAAGGACGATACAATTTGATAACATCTGATAACATCTGATTAGGAGGTTCTGTGTATAGCAATAAACAACGCTTCTCCTCATAAGGTATCTCACAGTGTCGAAGTGTCGAATTCTTACGGAAGTGGAGAAGTATTATGGTTTATGGATTGCACTAACGGGGGGGAAGATAAGGATCTTATCTACCAGTATCGGAGACGTCAGGACCATTAAAAGTACACAACGCAGAGGAATTGGATGGAGAGCCAAACAGACGAAGACGTGATACTGGCCAGTTTGATGACAGCCGGATTTGCAAGAGATAAGAACAACGGATAAAGACTTTTTCAATAATGGGGCGACAGTGGACAACAGTCATCAATGTGTGGGAGAATCATGATCGAAGCAAGGCCGGCCAGCCCTGGGAGAGAGCGGCGAGTCGAGCGGTCAGGAGGCGAACCAGCGCTGTAGGGGAAACAGCGCTCCGATCAAAAATGTGAGTTCACTGTGCACACGGTTGTTTTGATTTTAAGCCAAATAAAAACGAACAGATAGTGAATCCGTAAACGTAAACATTTCTAGTTCGACAGAGAGAATGCCAGCTGTAATAATATGAGCAGAGAGCCATGGTGAAAATCGAGGGTGTTATCTACAGAGAATGAAAAGCAAACGAGGCAGGCTGCACAGTTTTGGTTTAAGGAGGGTAAATGCGAGATGAGGAAAGGGGGGGGGGGGCGCTTGAATCAGATCGAAAAATTGTTATGGCGGGACTGTTTTCATAACAGAAGGAAAGTCGAAAGGAGATTGTACCAGTGTGTATTATGTCCGATCAGGCAAGAGTATTAGTCTGAGAAAGCGTCCCCTGATAATGGATAGGAAAGAGAGGAAAAACAGCTGTGTTTTTAGGCCGTAGAAGGAAGGGCAGCGTTTGTTTGTTTGAGAGAGTAGCCATTATGAGCGAGTCAAAATGGCCGTGAGCACCACGAGGAGATAACAGATAAAGAACCAGGAAGTGACACGTCAACTAATACAGGCAAATGGAGGAGTAGGTCGCCACCTAGTGGCGGAGGGGGGGGGGGGGTAGTGCTGAGGAGTTTCCATTACCCATAGGGGAATATTTAGAGTTTAATTCAATTAAGGAGTTTAATTGCGGAGGGGGGGGGTAGTGCTGGGGAGTTTCCATTACCCATAGGCGAATATGTAGAGTTTAAGTTAATTAGAGTTTAATTTTTTCAAAATTAGCAACTGCTTGTGTGTATACACGGTGGTGTATGTGAGAACTTTGTAAAGGAACTCAAAGTGTGGTATATAGAGCGACGGGACAGCTCCAGGGCGACGGTAGACAGCCCCGTAGGGTATATAGAGCGACGGGACAGCTCCAGGGCGACGGTAGACAGCCCCGTAGGGTATAGAGCGACGGTGACAGCTCCAGGGCGATGGTAGACAGCCCCGTAGGGTATAGAGCGACGGTGACAGCTCCAGGGCGATGGTACAGCCCCGTAGGGTATAGAGCGACGGTGACAGCTCCAGGGCGACGGTAGACAGCCCCGTAGGGTATAGAGCAACGGTGACAGCTCCAGGGCGACGGTAGACAGCCCCGTAGGGTATAGGGCGACGGACAGCTCTGTTGTATGTTAGATGATAGTACGAGTACGTATGTGAGTTAGGAGCAGGGAACCAACCTGCTCTGTTGTATGTTAGAGCGATGCAAATAGTTTTAGGCACTGATTCTGGGTTTTTTGGTTGTTGCACTGTTTTTGGGTTATCACAAAGAGGCGGGAAGAGGGTCCGTGCGTGAGGATACCAAGTGCGTGGGATGCCAAAAGATAGGGGGACAGGGCTTATGTTGTGTGCTCGGTTGTATGTTATTATCATAATAATAAGATCGATATACAGGTTAATTAAATAAGTTTAATTATTAATTGATTAAATAAGAATTGCACAGAAAGATGGTGCAGTTATTTGAATGGGTTAATTATTGAATAAAGAGGGAGGTTCGATCTCCAGTGGGGCCTTCTCACACCTAATAAATAGGCAGAGTCTTGAGGGGACACGTCACCAGAAAGAACTGGCGCGCGCTGGGGGTCAACCGTGGGACAAACGTAGAGCGCCGAGTGGGTATCGTTTAGCTGCTGGTGTCACGCCGGAAGACAACAAAACAGGGAACAGCCCTGTAGGATTAGATATGGGTGTTGAGAAGGTGGGGGACTAATAGAGAACAAATAGCGCCATGGGCTGTAGGACACTCACACCGTCCAACAGTCTGAAAGGGCGTGGCCATGGCAGGGGCTTGCAGAGGGAAAAAATATATAGAGAACGAGCTGCAGGCCCAAAGCCACGGTAGACTAATAGAAAACACAGGGTCGAGTGTACAGAAAGACTGCCGGTGTTGTGTTTCTGCTTTCAAGGGGGGAATGACACCGACAGCGATGGAGATGGCCAGGAGACAGACTGGAGGAGGAGGAAGCCGCAGGGGCCAGGCACCGCAGCCTGGTACACAGATGATCCACGACGAGAGGGAGGAGACGGCGGCGGTGGAGATGAGCCTCAACCAAGATGACCGACAGGGCGGAGATGACCGACGGGGCGGAGACGGCCGACGAGGCGGAGTCCAGCGGTCGCAGGCGGTGTTGCCCAGGGGAGAACGAGGCGGACATCGGAGGGGCCTTCCCGGCGGAGACGCTGTTTAGAGAGCGTTTTGAAACAACAGAGCACGGGCGGTGAATCATGAACAAAACAGGGACTTCCTTTCAGAGTCAATCAGGAGATCGAGAGACGAGACAACAGCGAGAAGTCCTGTGTTCATTGATTAGGAGTATGAGATATAAATGGAGGATTCATATATAAGATATATGTATAGAAGGATATATATATATAGAAGGTAGATAAGAGGGAGAACAGTAAAACAACAGGATATAATTATTGGGAGCAGACAGGGGGGGCTCCAATGGTTATGAGTCGTTGGATGTTGTTGGTTGTGGTGGTCGGTTTCGGTTCCCTTTGTGCACGAAGGGGGGCGCAAACAGACATCAGGCAGCAGGATCACTGGGTTGACCGTGGGCCGTCTTCGTTTCTTGTGCACGAGAGACGAGGTTGGTTTGCTTCAACCACAGGCTATTTTTGGCATAATTAATTAAAAAACCAAATAATGATTTATGATTCTGAAGGGGTGATAAGAATCAAGGGGGGATTGAGAGAAAATGGTGGTTTTTCAATGTATGTGATGTATAGATTGGGGAGAGATGACAGCTAAAATGGTAAAACAACGAAATGTGCATGGAAGCAGGAGACGGTGATAGAACGGTGGTGGAACCAGTGGTTTCACAGGCACAGGCCGCGTCAGCGAGGGTTTTGTTATGAATTCCTTAGAGGAACATCTGAGATTAGAGTGTACTGTCTCCCAGGACAGGAGGGAGAGAGGTTCATCTTAATGAAACGTGAGTTTATTAGTGTTAAAGGTTATTCAGTTGTCATGACAACACGTCGCATGACAACCAGAAGGCGGGGCCGTCGTTGCGACGACGAACATCTATAAGTCGGACGGTGTTTCCGGGTGTAAGGCAGACCAGAATCTGACCAAGAGCGAGTAGGACTGAGATCACACAGAGGAGAGACTCTTCCTCCTCCACCACGGAGGGGGGGGGGGGAAGGGAGAATGCCACATCATCATTACAGTAGCTTCGGCTAACACGAGGAGGGTTAGGCTAACGAACAGGCCTGAACACTATTGGACTGAACAGCAAAAGGACGATAATCTGAACACACCGAAAGATCATTAGAATAGACTCTTCAAGGACGATACAATTTGATAACATCTGATAACATCTGATTAGGAGGTTCTGTGTATAGCAATAAACAACGCTTCTCCTCATAAGGTATCTCACAGTGTCGAAGTGTCGAATTCTTACGGAAGTGGAGAAGTATTATGGTTTATGGATTGCACTAACGGGGGGGAAGATAAGGATCTTATCTACCAGTATCGGAGACGTCAGGACCATTAAAAGTACACAACGCAGAGGAATTGGATGGAGAGCCAAACAGACGAAGACGTGATACTGGCCAGTTTGATCAGAATCTTACAATAATATGCAACATCCAAGATTTGTCTTTTTCTTTTTCGTAACATCATACAAAACATACAAAAGACTCATACAAACACATTAACAACTGACATGGAAACTAAAAAAGCACTTACAAAAAAAAAAACATTACTATACATTGTGCATATATATCCCTGATGCACATACGTTACATGTAGACCGATAGGATGCATTATATGCAATAAGCCCGAATCGTGGTTGATTCCCTGAAACCCCAAATAAAAAAAGGTATATAACATGTACATATGTACCTTCACAAAATATACTCCAAAAAGAATAATTCCAATGATCCCATCGGCGATCGCAATTACTTCCTGACCGACAGCCATGTCAGACTGGACCAGCCTCAAGTCCTCCACTCTCATCCTGAACACTGGTGTACCACAGGGCTGCGTGCTGAGCCCTCTTCTCTACTCCCTCTTCACCTACGACTGCAAACCGGTGCATGGCTCAAACACCATTGTCAAGTTTGCAGACGACACCACCGTGGTGGGACTAGTCAGCAACAATGACAAGTCGGCATACAGAGAGAAGGTCTAGTACCACTTAGGGGTGGGACGATACATCGATCCAGATCGATACATCGATGTAATTATCAACAATCGAATCGGATCGATGCGATGTAATAAGATCGATTCATATCGATACTCTTATTTTGAAAATCCTGTGGCGAGTCTCATATCCGCCCAAGAACAACAGCAGTAGCTCTGTGTGTGTAGACGTTACAGCATAGCATTCTCCCTTTCTGTGTGTGTGTGTGCGCGCGTCTTTGGAAAGACCAGATGAGGTCAGAGGAGTTTGATGTTTAAATGTTATTTAAACATAAACAATATAATACATAATAAATGTAGGCCTATACATGATCATGCAACATCAACAAATTGTTGTAGGAACGGTTTGGGAGAGGGAGGTTGTGAGTTTTGAGTTCCAAAAAATGTAGCTTAAAGTTTAAAGCTCAATATATAAAAACGTGGCACTTTACAGTGAACAGGAGGTCTATTTGTATTAAAAACAATAGATTGATTTTCCTTTAAATGTCTGGAAGAGCTCAAAAATACAAATGTCAAATGATATTTTCATTACCTTTTTTTTGTTGATCTAAATGTTACTGATTGTGTTAAATGGGCATATGATATCATCTCATATCGATCGCAGGCACCTGAATCTAATCGTATCGTATTGTATCGTGAGAGACTTTGTGATATCGGCAAATATCGTATCGTTGTCCAAAGAATCGATATCGTATCGTATCATGATGAAACTGGTGATTCCCACCCCTAGTACCACTACCTACTACCTAGCTCAGTGGTGTGCTAATAACCTGGCCCTCAACACCAAAAAAACTAAGGAGATAGTGGTGGACTTCAGGAAAAATAAAACGGACAGCCCCATCCACATCAATGGAGAGGAGGTTGAGCTGGTCTGTAGTTTCAAATTCCTGGGAGTCCACATCTGAGGACCTGTCCTGGACCACAAACACCTCGACCCTGGTCAAGAAGGCCCACAACAGCGCCTCTTTTTCCTGAGGAAGTTGGCCAAACTCCACCCCACCCCCGTGCTAGCGAACCTTTATCGCTGTACGATTGAGAGCATCCTCACCACCTGCATCTCAGTCTGGTACGGCAACTGCACTGCTAAGGACCGGAAATCACTGCAGAGGGTAGTGAAAATAGCCCAATGCATCACAAAGACCCCACTCCCCCCATCTCATCAATCTATGAGAAGCGGTGCTCACGGAGAGCACGGAATATCATCAAAGACGCTTCTCACCTCAACCATGGACTGTTCACCCGCCTGCGGGGTACTCGCTCTGGGGCACGCTACCGCAGCCTCCCAGGCAGAACCACGAATAGTTTCTTCCCCTCAGATGTCAGACTTCTGAATCAAAACTCTACCTAGCCCACTGCACCTCACTGTATAACTGTCTATATATAGCCATAGTAGCTTATGTAGATTTTTTTTTCTCACCATTGCACATTGTGCTAACCATTGCACTTTACTGTACAGTTTTATTTATATGTGTCTTATATTGCAACTGACTGTTGATCGTCCAACTCACATCCTGATTGGACGTACACAATCTCGTACTGTGTAATGACAATAAAGTGAATAAAGTGTAATTACACGTGTTTACGGGACACTATAGGTTTTGAGTAGGGCTGGGCGATATGACGATATTATATAAATATCGGGTACAGTTCATTAACGATACACTTTTTAAACATATTGTGGATATCGTGATGTTTTGCCCAAGAGGATTGTGTCGCGTCAATCTGGTCCACACCGTTGAAACTTTTGAACAGCGCCGCCCCACACACACACACTACTGCATCAAAGTTACTACTTATGATAACAAAGGCATTCGTTTTGTGGCATTAACGTTATATAGTTACATGTTCAATAACATCAGCGTATTTACATAGCAACGTCCGAGGTCGACCTAGATATAGCAAGCGTTAGTCGTTCATATCTCAGCCCGTGCTGACTCAGTTGTGCCCATTCTGCGGTCTGTTAATAAAGTTTTCAATCAGACAGATGTATGGAAAGGCTTTTATTATAACATCCGTTGCAGTAAAATCATTATGCCTCCAGTCGTTTAGTCTTCCTGCGGAGCTAAAAGCTAAACGTCGGCCGCGGGGAGCTATTGTTGTTGTCATTGAGCTCTCCAATGGCGGAAGTAAAAAATTAATACGCGCTTGCCGATTGGTGCTAAGAACAGCAGGGCGGGTGCAAGCGGTGTGATGTAATTGGCAGACTCGACTGTCAATCAAAATGATTCTGTTTGCCGTCTGAATGAATGAAAACGTTATTAACAGATTGCAGCATGGGTACAATACAGTACAGCTCAATACAACAACAGTCAACAGTGGACTGGCGGATGCAGACCAGAGAAAGACTTTCGTCTTGTTTACATCAGGGTCCCCCATTTTCAATTCATCATATTTCATATCTAAATCATATAATATCTCATTGCTAAATATATGCAATATATAATCTAATAATCCAATAATCTAAATCTAATATATAATATAAAAATGCTAAATGCATGGGTATTTTATTTTGTCTTTAATGTTAGCTTGCAAACTCAAATACTGTCTTGGTAAGCCTCAATGAATTGTTTGGGGAAAAAAAGAAAAACATTGTGATGCGTATCGTGTATCGCCGAAAGGTCAGAAAATATCGTGATATCATATTTAGGCCATATCGCCCAGCCCTTTTTGAGGCGAGCAGATTGCTTTGCAGGAGCTCCTCCCACTTGCCCCTCCTGACCAATTTCTTTCTGAGTTCAAAAGTTAGGCGATACTCGACCTGGTAGTGCAATATTCAGTCGATTGTAAATTGCAATGTTTAAAATCCCAGCACTGTTTGCATATGGCTTTTCCTCAACCTGAGCTACGCAATCTGACACATGATTGCATTTGCAGGTGACTGGCTATGCAAAAATGAAGTGACCAGCAGGTAACTCCAATTAGAGAAACCCACTATCGTGTCAGATAGTGTAACACTCAGTTTGAGGAAAAGATTATAAATATTGCACTTTAGAAATGATCTACTCAATATTGCAACTTTGAACCATCGACACGACCAAGGTAGTGTAATAACAAAGCCAACAACGTAATTTCACATCACGTTGCGCCCCATTGGCAAGCATTTTTCACCTAACCGCCGCCGCGTGAGGCGGTTGAGTATAGTAGAGGTTGGGTCTACCAGCTAGATTAATTGCAAAGTGATTGTCACACACTTGAAAGCTGTAGAATTGCAAACTGCTTTGCAGGGACACTAGGGTGATTTGAATGAGTCATTCTAGGGCTAACCGACATTGTTTAACCCTTTCACTACCAAATGGTTAACCCTTTCACTGCGACAATACAGAACCCTTTCACAACCACACTACATAAGGTTAACCCTTTCACTACCACTCTAACCGTCTGTAGTGTGGTAGTGAAAGGTTAACCTTCTGTTAACGTTTCACTGGAATTATGTTGCTACAGTTTGGGACCCAAATGTATTTCTTGTCAACTATTGCATTAGCCAACATTGCAACAGGAAATAAACTGGGTCGTTTCAGTTCTTGAAACAGTCTATATAAAATGACAGTGTAGGAATATAGTTTCCTTGTACTTACTCAACCTCGTGGGTGATTTTGTTGACGTAGATACAGCTGTTGTCTGCCTCTTGTTGGTAGTCACAGTTTCTGCACTGAGAATCGAGAGACCCAGGTCAATGTCAGTCAACCGCAAGTACAACATGTAAACAAAGGGAATGAAGAGGTAGCTTGGTCACTATGTGTCGGAATGGTGTAGAGATGACATTCGACTGGTTACACGACTGTAGGGCTACAGAACTTTCTAGAGCAAATTAGTCAACATTTCCACTTACTGCATACAGCAGAATACGATTCTCCTTGTCTTCTTTAGGATACAACATGTTGTTGCTGGAAAACAGAATCAGTGTCAAGACATTGTGATGAAAGGCTCTCCTCCGTGCTTGTTTATTAACGTGAAATAACGCCAAAACGAAATACTATTTCAGTGTGCGGCTAACTAGATCTACGTCGCTTCTTATTTGAGTCACAGTTTTAGCTAAACCTTACCATTCTTGGCAAAATCGGATCCCAACGAATCCCGGCTCAAATGAGCCAACTTCTGAATCCATCTAAACAAGGTTTTGATTAATAGAATAGACGCAAAAGTTGGAATAATTTAGTGTCCTGGCATCAATGTCGTCTCACGTCGTATTTGAAAACACTATAACACGCACATGCGCAAATGACTATTACTAATCATATAATATATTTCTGCACAGCGCCTCCTAGGCGGCGGAGGACCAAACAACACATTTTGACACAATGCAATTATTTTACATGTTGTAGGCATTTTATTCAAAGAAATACAATTTCAGTGGATTAGTAAATTGTCAATACATAGTCTCATAATCAAGATCAACCATTCACTTTTAATCAAACTTAAACAAACGTATTACAGATAGTTATCAGTATAGGCCTTAATAGGTAATCACATAAACACAGGTACAGGTACAGGCCTTGCCAATGGCTTTACAACATCATGACCCCAGACGAAACCCAACAAATGCAGTATCATTATCTTCAGTAGCGAAGATGTCATGTCGACCGGGCCCCCAGATATCAACCCAGACCTGGTCTCCCTGGGAGAGTTGGACCACACTACTGATACTGGCCACCTGGCTACATTTATCTGGCAAGCTAGTGTGATACATTGAGACTACCTTATGGCCATTCTTAGATATGCCACTTTGGGCCCGTCCATAGACAGACATGTGCACACTGAAGTGATAGAAACCATCCAGGGGGCAAGTGAAGATGCCTGTCCCAGGGCTGTATGCGCCTCCCTCATTGATCAGCACGCTGGTGAACTTCAGCACACCAGAGTAACATGGGTAGCTGTCGCAAATCCTCAGTTTGGCTGTGAAGGCAACAACTTTGCCTAGAGTGGAGTTGGGACGAGAAGAGAAATTGGCCATTAGACGGCATAGAATTGACATATGTCAAACCCTGTCCTCTTTTCTTTTTTTTGTGATTACATTTTCTTTATTTTCCACTTTTTCCACATATAACAAGACACAACACAATACAGTAACAATAATAATAAACAAGACTTCACAGGACAATAACAGCAATAATAATAATGACAATAATGACAAGACAATTAAATAAAATGAATTAAATCAATAAAATAGTTCTAATATACAGTAAATAAAATTTAAAGACATAAAAATAAAAAATTAAAAGACATACTATAAAGTGAAACATCCCGAGCCCCTATGCTGACCTCCACGGCCCCCACCCCATGAGGACCCCGGGTCCAGCGCCCCAGTGAGTCAGAGCATCATGCCTCTTTAACACTCCGACCCCCCGAGACCCCGAACCAGGGGCCCCCACCAGCCCGAGACCGCAAACCACCAAACTCATAACATTAAGGGCCCAAAACATCCCATCCCATATAGAGATAAATTAGAAATAATAAAAATAATAAAAACATAATGTAAAAATAAAATTATATTGCCAGAGACATTACAAAAGACATTTCTTCCCCCACTCTCTCAGCCGCCAACGCCCACCCCGTCCTCTTTTCTTGATCCTCCAATCACAACTGTTGCTTCCCTCATCCGAGAAGGATCGAGAAAAGAGGGCGGAGATAGGTCAATTAATGAATTACATGTTGGGCCCTAGCCCAACAATGGCGTACAAGACACTGTCAATTTACATACACAGGTGTGAGACCAAATATACAATTAGTAAAAAAAGGGCGTACACCAACACAAATAGATTCATATCATACTTATACATGTGTAATTCAAACAAAGAGACTATTTTGCCTCCTTTATACATATCAATTTTTATCCATTCAGTGTGTGTAGTAATGTTTTGATTGATTGATTGAACATTTTATTAACAGATTGCAGAATTGGTACAATACAGTACAGCTCAATACACACAATTGTTAAGGGGATGCAGACCAGAGAAAGACTCTTGTCTTGTTTACATTAGGGTCTCCCATTTTCAATTCATATTGACATTTATGACATACACAACATACATGACATTTATGGCATAGGGACACACAGGTATTTAGTACTGATACATTTGTGACATAAACGGTATTCAAATATACAGTACTGTTACCCATAGATCCTGACAGAGTATATACATATGATGGGGAGGGGACTGTACATTAGGAGGGGTGGGTGGGTGGGAGAGAAATATACATACGGTGGGTGGGGAGGAGACTGTACATTTCTACTAATAATATACAACCTATACATATCTACTAATAATATCTTCAACGGCTCTGGGTGAGAGGTACTGTGGAGCCTCGCTCTGAAGGCTGTGCGTGGCTCGCTCCCGCAAGAGTTCCGCGCCTCGCCTCGTGAGATTTCCAGAGCAAGTCGGACAACATTCTAAATGTCCGCCTAGCCAATCTCGGACACGCCTATTGCCTCTCCAGGCGGCTGCGATTGTAATGATAATCTTTACAATAATATTAATAATAATATTGCATTTCACTGTAGACCGCAGCAGCGATAGAAATATATGGCGAATGTAGCTGTGCATTCACTGTACATGTATTGCAGGACAATGTGTGTACTGCCTAATATCTGTGTTGGTACAATTATATATAAAACGATATATATTTTAGCGACTAGCCCACTAGCGTCCTGCTACGCTCATAGCGAGGGGGGCGTACTAGCGTAGGTCAGTGGCCAATCAGAGCGCAAAACGGGAACCCGGAAACACGAACGCGTTGGTAAAAGCATAGACGCCTCCCGGATCCCCTCCCTGCTGAACAGGCGCCCTGACCAACCAGTAAGTGTCGCTGTTGCAACGACCAGGACGCTACAGGGGATTTAACCCGGGTCTCTGCGGTGGTAGGCAGTGCTTATTGTTGTTTCAATTATATGTTTGTGTTTGTATTTATAAATATAAAAATAAAAACAGTTGATCACAAAAAAGCACGTAGGAGACTTACTTGGAATGGGTTTGGGCCCGCGTCCACCTAGCGCATATTTCTCCGTGAAACATGCTGGGAGTGCGCCGGCAGAGCTGGCTTGACGCGCATCTTGTAGATGACAGAAAGAAATCTACAGCCATGCCGCGGTTTTGCACATATTATAGCATATTTGAATAACTTTATTGTATATTAATTATATATATAGTTATTGCCTGACACCACAGTTCGCCCTTTGCTTTTTATTAGCTTTTTAGTAGTGTATTCGTGTAGTTATTATTATTAGTTTTGTCGCGGATCTCAATGGTCTGTGTGGAGACAGCCAGACAGGCAGGCAGCTCCGGTGTCAGGTTACAAGCAGAGTGGTAGATGACTGGCTGTGATTGGTTGTTTGAATATGCGCTCGGCGCACCGCTCTAGAAAAGTTCAGCCAGTTTCAACTCTCTGGCTTGTGCGGCCGCATAAAGGCGCTGAAAAAAGAAGCCGACGGCAGCGCACTTCCTAGAGGCGGCCGCATGGGGCCGCATGCGTTCCCCCCCCATTGTAATACATTGAAAACAGACGCGTGCGGTCCTAAATATGCGCTAGGTGGACGCGGGCCCCTTTTAAGTAAAAAAAAAATACACAAATACAATTGTTTCCATTTGATGGGTATACACAGATATAACTCAGATAATTATGTCCTAAGCCTTATATTCTTCCATATTCCATATTCTTCCACAGATGGTGCAGATGGTGGTGGTGGTGGGGCCCGCGTCCACCTAGCGCATATTTAGGACCGCACGCGTCTGTTTTCAATGTATTACAATGGGGGGGGAGCGCATGCGGCCCCATGCGGCCGCCTCTAGGAAGTGCGCTGCCGTCGGCTTCTTTTTTCAGCGCCTTTATGCGGCCGCACAAGCCAGAGAGTTGAAACTGGCTGAACTTTTCTAGAGCGGTGCGCCGAGCGCATATTCAAACAACCAATCACAGCCATTCATCTACCACTGTGTTTGTAACCTGACACCGGAGCTGCCTGCCTGTCTGGCTGTCTCCACACAGACCATTGAGATTCGCGACAAAACTAATAATAATAACTACACGAATACACTACTAAAAAGCTAATAAAAAGCAAAGGGCGAACTGTGGTGTCAGGCAATAACTATATATATAATTAATATACAATAAAGTTATTCAAATATGCTATAATATGTGCAAAACCGCGGCATGGCTGTAGATTTCTTTCTGTCATCTACAAGATGCGCGTCAAGCCAGCTCTGCCGGCGCACTCCCAGCATGTTTCACGGAGAAATATGCGCTAGGTGGACGCGGGCCCACACCATGAGGTGAACCATTTTAAAATAATATGTCAATGTAGGCATAACTTTTTATACAATGTGGTGTGATGTTATTTTTCTATTACCAGGTTTTTTACAATTGCCACTGTTGTCCCCGCGACCAGGTTCACAATCCATGATCAAAACTTCAAGTGATGATGACAGACACTCTTTTGCTGAAAAGATACGACAATGAAGTTGGCTGCATCCCAGTATTACAGTAGTATACTTTCAATATCCTAATTTAACTTCCTCAAAGCTTTTGTATAAGATATTGGCTGGTATTACATGGTATTTTGATTGGCGATAGCTGTATGACAAAGAATAAATAAAAAATCTAATAATTGTAATCTATGAAAAGACATTTCAAAACTATCCAGCTAAGAGCTCTGTACTTTACCTGTTGATGTCTTGCAGAAGAGTGGATGCTCTGAATGTTTCGTCTGGTTTGACTACTCAGCAGACGAGTCAGAACACAGGACAGGTTCCCCTGCCAATCCCCTGGTGTCTAGAAGGCAGCCCATCATTGGAATCACCTGGAAGCCCGTAAAAGGCGTTGAAGCTCCTGAAGATGTAAGGAATTTGTAGTGAAAGAGGAAACATTTAACTTCAAGACCAAGTATAATTTAAAAGATTAAAAGGAGCGACTGATGCAGGCAGATGACACACACACACACACACACACACACACACACACACACACACACACACACACACACACACACACACACACACACACACACACACACACACACACACACACACACACACACACACACAAACGCGTGCACACACACAATCCAGGGTTCAATAGATAGTTTACTAGTGTTTAATGGTCAACTACAAAGCAGTTGGCTTTGCTAGTTATATTAGGTACAACTGGTGGTGAAGAAGTCTTCACCAAGATTCTTAGAATTCTTGTTAGCTCACTAAAAACACAGTTGCTGTGTGTGTGTGTGTGTGTGTGTGCGCGTGAGTACATGAGTGTGTGTGTGTTTCTATGTGTGTGTACATATTATTATATACATAGAAAATGGGGGACCCTGATGTAAACAAGACGAAAGTATTTTTCTGGTCTGCATCCCCTTAAAGGGGAACTCCAACATTTTGGGAAATTAGCTTATTTAACATCTTCCCTGGAGTTAGACAAGAAGATACATACCTTTTTTGTCTCTATGCGTGCATTTAGCTTTGGGAATAGACGCTCCGTTAGCATAGCTTAGCTTCATCACTGGAAGTGAGGCAGATCCGTAGCCTTACAGTGCCTTACAGTGTATTGCAAGGTCTGACATTGACCAAACTTGATATGCATGACCTTGGTGGGCTCTAGGTCAACTCCTGAAAAGGGGGTCAATGTCAGACCTTGCAATCAAAAGTTAGGGGGCGCACTGAAATTATGGCAAGGGTTATTAGCCCCCTAACTTTTGATTGCAAAGTCTGACATTGACCCCCTTTTCAGGAGTTGACCTAGAGCCCACCAAGGTCATGCATATCAAGTTTGGTCAATGTCAGACCTTGCAATACACTGTAAGGCACTGTAAGGCTACGGATCTGCCTCACTTCCAGTGATGAAGCTAAGCTATGCTAACGGAGCGTCTATTCTCTATTCCCAAAGCTAAATGCACGCACAGAGACAAAAAAGGTATGTATCTTCTTGTCTAACTCCAGGGAAGATGTTAAATAAGCTAATTTCCCAAAATGTTGGAGTTCCCCTTTAACAATTGTTTGTATTGAGCCGTACTGTATCTTTTTTTTACTCAATCAATCAATCAATCAATCAGACGTTAGTTAGATATGCATGTATAATTTGTGTAATTTCTTTTTATTTAAATTTAAAATTTTTACATTTATTTAACCTTTATTTACCCAGGCAAGCAAGTAAGAACAAATTCAGATTTTATTTATTGTCAAAAGTATGCATAATGTTGTGTTAATTCCACGACAAGATATATGTAATGTTAATTATGTTAGGGCAGCGGTGGCGGAGCCCAATAGCAGAACACAGGGAGAGAGAGAATGGAGCGTTTTAAGTAGGTTTTAATTCCTTTGGGTACCAAGCAGACAAGGCAGTAGAGAATATACAAGAATGTGCGACTTTGGACGAGTAGTGACTCTTGCTAGAGTTCCTCAGGAATGTCCAGGCAGGTAGTACGTCAGGAGACAGCGTCGGCCGGGAGTGGTGGTCCTGGGCACAGGGAGAACAGAGGTTAGGACATGGCAGGCAGTACAGACAGAGCAGGCAAGGCTAAGTACGTCCTCGTACCTAGGGTAGATAGGATAACACTGAGACGATCAGGAACAGGATCCGCAGGGTTGATATCCGGACCGTTGATGAGCTGACGGCTCTCAGCTGGGCTGATGAGCTGACGACTCTCAGCTGGGCTGATAGATGGCGTCGGAAGCTGCCCATATAAGGGCGTGGAAGTAGGTAGAGAGATGGCGGCTCTCTCCACGATTGTGACAAATTACCTGAAATTATTCCGTTTTTTGGGGGGGGGGGAAACCCTGCATATATTGGTATCGGTTGATATCGGTTGATATCGGAAATTAAGAGTTGGACAATATCGGTATATCGGTATTGGTAAAAAAGCCAATATCGAACATCGCTAAAAAATATATATATATATATATATATATATATATATACAAAGCACTGCTGTGGCTAATGGGGATCCAAATAAACGTAAACTTAAACTTAAACGTTAGAAAATGTCTTCCCTGTTTCCACTGGGAGACTAATCGCGTTGTAACAAGTATGGTTGTCTTCCAGTGCTGAGCGTGTTCTGTGAGAACGTCGTGGCTGTGACCCGTCCTGTTCTCATAATTGACCTGTCTCAAACTCTGTCCTCTTTTCTTGATCCTCCAATCACAACTGTTGCTTTCAAAGTTTGTCAGGGGAAAGCAACAGTTGTGATTGGAGGATCAAGAAAAGAGGGCGGGGTTTGGGATTGGTCAATTCTAGGTTAAGCTGCACTATCAATCACCCAAACACGTTGAGCAGAACTTACACAAATAACACACACACACACACACACACACACACACACACACACACACACACACACACACACACACACACACACACACACACACACACACACACACACACACACACACACACACACACACACACACACACACACACACACACACACACACACACACACACACACACACACACACACACACACACACATACACACACACACACCTACACACACACAGACACACACACAGACACACACACACACACCTACACACACACACACACACACACCTACACACACACACACACAGACACACACACAGACACACACACACACACCTACACACACACACACACACACACACACACACACACACACCTACACACACACACACACACACACACACACACACACACACACACACACACACACACACACACACACACACACACACACACACACACACACACACACACACACACACACACACTACACTACACTCTTGAAAACACTAAATTAAATCCAAATACTTGAGCCCTAAACCCTAATTCCTGAAGTAGAAAAGACCTGAACCCGTCATGTGCCAAACTGTTCTCTTCTGCAGATGTAAACACTCTGCATGTTAAGTTGGCTGGTTTTTACCACCAAAATCATAGCCTACAGAAGGGATTACACAGCGCTGCTACTGGTGCTCTGTTTGTGTAGCGTATATATACAGTATATATATATATATATATATATATATATATATATATATATGCAATAGGGGATATGTATATATATCCCTGAGCCCTTGATCCCTGGGCTAATTCCCTGAATCGTCCAAATCCAAATCCATTGATGGTAGTATGGGAGTAATGAATGACAAACACTGGAGGGTGTGTGTGTGTGTGTGTGTGTGTGTGTGTGTGTGTGTGTGTGTGTGTGTGTGTGTGTGTGTGTGTGTGTGTGTGTGTGTGTGTGTGTGTGTGTGTGTGTATGTGTGTGTGTGTGTGTGTGTCTCTCTCTCTCTCTCTCTCTCTCTCTCTCTCTCTCTCTCTCTCTCTCTCTATCTCTGTGTGTGTGTGTGTGTCTGTGAGAAAGAGAGAGCCTTTATATACTGACACCTATACAATAATACATTTAAAATGACTAGCTTAAAACCAATACAAACCAATCAAATAAAATAATCTATTGTAGTACATCCACTAAAACACACACAGAGACAGAGAGAGAGAGACAGAGAGACAGAGAGAGAGAGAGAGAGAGAGAGAGAGAGAGAGAGAGAGAGAGAAAGATGCATGAACAAACAGAGGGACAGAGAGGAAGAAGAGTCTCATCTGAATGTGAAACATCTCCTTGACTTTAGTATGTGAGCAGTGCTGTCTGAGCTGAACTAGTTTGACCACACCGGTTCTGTCTGAGCTGAACCAGTTTGACCACACGGGTGCCGGACTGTCTTGTGTTCACCATTTCATCTTCCTCCCGGCTGTGCCAGGCCAGTCAGTGTGCCGGCATGGAAGAGGGAGAGGCAGGCGTGGCTGACGTCACCTAGCCAGCCTCCATAATCGAAAGGGACGCTAATCCTGCTCCGAGCCAAAGCCTTACCGTGGGGGAAAGAGAGAGAGAGAGAGATAGAGAGAGAGAGACAGGAGGGAAGTTGGCCGGCCGGTAGACCAGGTGAGCCTGCATGCTGTGGGGCTTGTGGAGGTACCCTTCATGTCTACTGAGTTGCTGCTCCAGCACTGAACCTGGCACGTAGAGGGGAGTGGTATCCTCTGCCACAGGGAACCACACGCACCTCCTGACCCACCACTGCCAACTCACTCCGGAACCCCATCCAGGCCTCACCCTGGAGACCGACGGTCCGCCGCCAGGGCCTACGGAGGGGGGGTGC
>NC_140165.1:214306166-214308666 GCF_963971535.1 Notolepis coatsorum | reverse complement strand
ACTACTACTACTACTACTACTACCACCACCACCACTACTACTATCACTACTACTACTACTACTACTACTGTACCATCACTACTACTCAATAGCATAAATCTGCAGAGCCGCAAGCCTAACGTCTGGGCGGGGCTTCAGGGCTTGTACTCTGTGTGACTGTGCGTGGGCGGGGCGTCGGGGCTTGTACTCTGTGTTGTTTCCTGTTAAACCCGGAAGTAGTCAGTTTGTGCTGTTTATTTTTACAAGCAGTGAGGACTCGACAGCATTTGCATTTCTTTTTTTGTTTAATTTCTTTATTACAGGAAAAGTAGTATGTACATTTACATTCGTCAGTATTATACATTCTCCATCTTTTCATCTTTTCTTCCCCTTTCATTTCCCCTTCCCCTCCTTCATACCCACCCCAGCCCCCCACATCGAGGTTTTTGAAGACACATCTGCAAAACATCCAAACATACAGCATAGATGCTACTGGGAAAGAAAAACAAAAAAAACACAGTAATAGTAAAAAAAAAACACAGTAATAGTATCAATCAGACCTATCTGTATTATGCACAAATATTTAGATGTAAAGAAGCAAAGAAAGAACTAAAAAACACAAAAAGAAAACTCTCCAGCACGGCTGTGGCTGTGGAAGAACGTCATCAATGAGGTTATTTCACTCCTTTCCCTACCCCTGCCCATATTATGTGGTAATTCTTGAGTAGTCTAACCTTCCGCAGCTGCGTCTCCCGTTCCCCTCTCCCTCCCCCAGTTACCCACCCAGCCCCCGGGGGTCTCATTCACACCCATACATACCAGGACAGGGAGGGGGGGGGGGGGGGGGGGGGGGGTCAGAAAATAGGAATAAAATAACGATAAAAAATAAGGAAGTGTAGTTAGAGGTGTAAAGCTCTATCCTTTCTAAGTCTCTTCGTTGATAGTCAGGGTATCGATGTGGTGCAGAAATGGTTGCCAGGTCACTTGGAATGTTTCAAGGGAGCCCTTTAGGGAGAATCTGATTCGCTCAAGCTTAACGCAATGTAGTAGCATTTGCATTTCTGTGTTCCGTGTTGCGGGTTAGGGTTAAGGTTAAGGTTAGGGTTAGGGTTAGGGTTAGGGTTAGGGTTATGGTTAGGGTTAAAAATAAACAGCACAAACTGACTACTTCCGGGTTTCCGTCAACATTTTGAAGCCAAAGTTCTACTTCTGTCTCTCAAAATATTAAATAGGCACGTAATTCAGTGGCGTCTCCACTGCTTTCATTCTCTGCTGCAGATAATTGCTGTTTAATTCTCTTGTATACCTGGTTAGATTAGAAGGTTGACACAATGAAAAAGTTCCCAAACATAGACATTGAAAGATAGTGAATTCTTTCTTTCAACCAAAATGTAATTAGAGAGTAAGTGACTGTCTCAACAGGACATTCCCTGACTGAGTGACAACCACAGTGGCAGAATACGCCTACTGCCATTGGCATTGAAGAAGGGCAAGAGAGAGAGAGAGAAAGAAAGGGAGAGAAAAAGGGCTGCGTGAGCCGTGAGAGAGAGAGGGGAGGAGAAAAAGAGGATTCAGACGGATCTTCTGTTCCTCTTAATCCTCGTCTGCTTTTCTGGAGAGAGGTTGAGGCAGGATATGGACACTCATGTATTTGGCACAAATGACTACTACTACTTAATCGTGTATGTAGACAGTAACAGTTTGATTCTAACCATATTATTTGATTAGATAGAACGGCGATTCCCATTCAAATCTGCATCCTTGAATTGCCATTTCTCATGGAAGTCAGCTTTGCTTTGGTGCTTGACACTAAGCAAGTCGACAGCATAGGCATCATAACATTTTAGATGCACATTCCAATGGCTAGTTGTATTAAACATTCAACGTCTCTGAACCTCATACCCCCCCCCCCACACACCAAACATATAGTTAATTTCCATGACAATGTTCAAAACACATTAGCAGCCATATTAGATGTACTGAAGGAATTACCATGATTTACCACTGTTACGAGTGGTGTTTTTTGTTTGTTGTTTCATACAATTTCCATACTGTATTAACCGTCGGTTGTGTGATATTAAAGGGTTAACCTTCTGTCGTTTGGCAGTGAAAGGGTTAACTGGCTGTCGTGTGGCAGTGAAAGGATTAACCTTCTGTGAATTGTCGCAGTGAAAGGGTTAACCGTTTGGTAGTGTGGCGGTGAAAGGGTTAATGTATTTTAATATACACATTATGCACATTCATGTATAGAAGTATACTTACCTTGCGAGGCAGCTGGATTCACAAGATCACTGAGAATCCATCTAGTCAGGCTTCAAGTTATGCGCTTGTGGCTGAACCACAGTGGTTCTGACCAATCGGCGTCCTATGAGGAACTACTGGCTGCTACAGCGTGGTTTAGGTGTGTCGTTTGCTACCTTCTTTGAATAAAATATGTTTTTTGGTATTCATATTCCTCACAAAGACTAACTAAATGCTAACTGCATAGCTAGCTTCCTCTTCAGCGCTCTCCTAATAGGTT
>NC_140165.1:214163591-214303591 GCF_963971535.1 Notolepis coatsorum | reverse complement strand
TAAAAAAAATTTAATTTTATTTCTTTACCAGAACATTTATTTTTGTTTATACATTGAAATGTCAAACAGGGAGGAGTCGCAGGGAGGAGTCGGAGGACTTTACTGTGACACTTTCTGTACTCGACATACTGTAGCCTGTAGGCCTTGTATATGTATGTATGTGACAAATAATACATATGTCATATATTCAATCAGTTTCAGTAACTACAGTCACATATTGTAATAGACTCACTTGTTGTTGTTTTGTGGTCCGGCCGTCTGGACGGTCTGGGCTTGCACAGCACATTCCATGATAAAAGAAAGTATCCATTTAGTTAGATAGATCCAACACTGTCTACAGTATCTCGTGATTATCTCTCCGACTCCTGACTTAGTATAGCGGGTCTTCCACTCTCTCCATTGCTGGCTGCTCCAGCTGGCAGCAACGCAGCCCCTCCTCCTCCAACCCTGCCCTCCTGGGCCGCTGGCGGGAGAGTCTGAGAGGACTCGGAGGAGGTGGTGGTGGGGTGGTTATCTTCAGCATCTTCATCTTCTTCTTCTGTCGAGCTGTTACCCAATTTACCCCCATCTCCAGCTTCTTCTCTCGGCCTATCCTGTGTTCTGATACGACCGCCGGCGCCGGCACCACCGGGCGTTGTCAGATAAATAGTCCCCAGGCCCAGACTCCCCACCGCAGCAGCAGGTGTAACAGCGTCGTCGCCAGCTGTCAATTTGTCTGCGATCGAAGACGTAGATGATCCCGCCTCCTGCTCTGTCAAGTCGATTGGCTGCTTCGCCTTCTTCGTGAAACCAAAATTGGTTAAAAAGCTTACTTGTTGGATTTTTCGTTTCGACATTATCCTGAGTGATTACCTGTCAAACTATCACTGTCACTCACAGGTTACCGTGAAGTTTGATTTGTGTGTGCCTGCAGGCTGCAGCGCCGCCACGCTCCGAATGGTAATTGCAAGAATAGCATGCATGTTGCCATATTACGGTGTGAATTAGTGCGCAAATCATTAATCATACATCAAAATAGCCTAAGTTTATTATTATACCCGATGATGATACAGAAAATCATAGAAACATTTGAAATGCATGGCAAAAATAGCATTTATTTTCAGTAATTTAGAGACCCCCCAAAAATCATGTTTTCAAGGGAGCTGATGTCTGAGGAGCCATGGCTCACCGAGCTCCCCCATGGTTCGCACCCTGCCTGTAGAGGTGCCACAAGGGGGAAAGGAGGAGAAACAGACCTTGTTCAATCCGTTATGTACTATATTAAGTAGTGGCTAACACAGGGCTGCCGACTACTACTATGGAGTGAGAGCAATTTTCTAATCCTTACCCCAATCTGATTTTTTTTTAAATAATACAATAGGCCCTGTTTTTTTCCTGCTGCTGGCCCTGCCCTGACATCTGTTGTCTGTTCTCTGTCAACAATTGCAAAACAGAACACACACACACACACACACACACACACACACACACACACACACACACACACACACACACACACACACACACACACACACACACACACACACACACACACACACACACACACACACACACACACACACACACACACACACACACACACACACACACACACACACACACACATACACATACACACACACACACACACACACACACACACACACAAAGGCATACATAGGCCCTATGAAAGATTACCTTGCATATGCATGCAGTGGTTATCCATTACGCAAATCAGGCAGATTTGTAAGACTCTACTACTGTTGTTTGATAGTAGATAGTAGTAGTGTTAAGCCAAATTTATGCTTGAGCATCAATGTGGCGCTGATGCTTCGCCGAGGGGCGCGAGCGTGGCCGGTGGCAGGGGCCAAAGAGCCTACTGGCAGGGCCAAAGAGCCTACTGGCAGGGCCAAATAGCCTACTGGCAGGGGCCAAAGAGCCTACTGGCAGGGGCCAAAGAGCCTACTGGCAGGGCCAAAGAGCCTACTGGCAGGGCCAAAGAGCCTACTGGCAGGGCCAAAGAGCCTACTGGCGTGCAGCGCCTGAGAAACGTAACTGCTGCGGGGCGACATGGACAACACAAGAACTGGGAGGGTCATCAAGGAGAAGCCGCCTTTTCTCAGTCCTTGCCCCACCCCAGTTAGGACAGCCGAAACCCGTCCAATCTTTCGCCGTCGACTAAAGACGCACTTATTCAA
Source organism: Notolepis coatsorum (assembly GCF_963971535.1). Classification (NCBI taxonomy): domain Eukaryota; kingdom Metazoa; phylum Chordata; class Actinopteri; order Aulopiformes; family Paralepididae; genus Notolepis; species Notolepis coatsorum. The sequence goes on along the minus strand of NC_140165.1, from coordinate 214,301,414 downwards.
CAATTATCTAAAAAAAAAAAAAAAAAAAAAAAAAATATATATATATATAACCCTAACCAACCTTACTGTCATGCACTTGTCTTAATAAACTAACCTACACTGTAGCACTCAACACTTTGATGAACATTGTTATTCAGCTGATAGAGTTGTGCCCTTCCTGATGACTTGTCGTACAGAACTTCTATGTCGCTTTGGATAAAAGTTTCAGCTAAATGACTAAATGTAAATGTAAACTGTGATTGGCCGTCGTTTTAATTGAATACCTCCGATGTTGTAGTGAGGGAGACAGGTTGACAGCCTCTCCTCCTGCGTGCACTCGCCAGGTAATTTTTAGAACACTCCTGTCTCCTACCCAGAGCTGTCTCTGCGCCTGTACGTCACAGCCTGCTAAACACCTCTGCCCAAGAGAGCAAAAGCTTTTACAGAATCTAGACATCTGCAACCTAATTAGATTGAAAAGAAATGCGGCTATAACATTGAATTGTATGTATATAGAGTATCACTAATAACCCAAAATGAAGCCTGTCTGAACTTTTACGAGTTATGCAGTGATGTAGTTATCAGAAAAGTAAACATACTAGTATTTTCTTGCGTGAGGAAACCATACATTTGTAGCTGCATTCGTAATTTCCATGGACATAGTGAATAAACAAGGCTGCACAGACGCCGTAAAATGAAACTATTTAAAAAAAATTTAAACTAATTTTCAGTTCTTATAAAAGAGACAAAAAAATATGGGGGACACACAATAATATTATATAATTTATTCAATATCTTATGGGAAAATGATATCAGTTTACTTCCTGTATGGGCAGAGATGTTTGACAGTGGAATGTCCTCCAACTCTCTGTGTAGGAGAACTCATCTTTAGGTCAGTGGGTCAGGCGCACGCACACACGCTTTGGATGACAGCTCATTTTGGCCACTGCAGGCAAAATGCACAGAATATCATCTTGACAATGAATCACATATATATATTTTTTTTATTCAGGCTGTGTCATGGTCTTACATTGTTCATGAGTCCCTAAAACCTTTTGATTATTTATTAATCTATTGTTATTTTATTGAGCATGAGATATAGGAGGTGTGGCATGAGAGCATGTGAAGAGGATCATTTACGCGTGTCTTACGCTCAGTGAGAGTTGGCAGCTCACGTCACCTAACCCAGTGTCATGTGCTAATCCTGACAGTGCTAACTAACTGCCTTCTGTTAAATTAGGTGTTAGAATTGTGCCTCATGTCAGATTCTTCTCTTTTTAAAACCTTTCTTTTTCTTCTTCCTGTTTTCATTTAATTTCTTATAGATTCAACGTGAACGTGTAAAGTCACTCAGATGCTGTGTAGGTGAATGTCCAAGCCTGTTTAATAGCCTCACAGGTGTTTAGAGAAGGGTAGGGACCATGGAGAGTGGGATTACACTTTGACTAAGCCACCTCGTCATAAGAGCTGCAGCTGAAAGTTTCCATCACAGGTGCACATACAAACAGCTTAGCTTGAAACAGTTGTCAACAGTATAATATCAGGAATTGAAATGCAGGCCTACACAATTACCATAGGTCAAAATGCTACCCTTCTCCAAAGGGAGAAGCAGAAAGAAGATTTTACATTTAGTAATTTTGCTGATGCTGAAATGAGGAGAAATAGTTATCTCACCAGGAACTCACACCCTCCAGTGACACACACTGAAGAGCATTATCAAGAGAACAAAGGTATGTGTGTGTGTGTGTGTTTCAAAGTAGGCCTATAATTTTTTTTTTTATCAACGTTATTTTGAAGATGCAAAACTCTTCTTCCGTCTATAAACCACATGCACATCTTTTGAGTTGAAATCCTGATGCTCTCAGAACATGAAATAGGCATGTCATTTAGTGTTGTCTCCATGGCTCTCTCTGCTGCAGTGAGCATTAGAGTTGCATCAGGATCTTTGGTGTTTAATGTCCTTACATATCTGGTTAGTCTGTTATAGCACCCGGCTGTATTTTCGTGGGAAAGACTCCAGGGCCATTCTGGATGAAAGCATGTGGTAGTTGTTGAGGGATGAGATCACTACCACCACCACTACCACTACCACTACTACTACTACTACTACTACTACTACTACTACTACTACTACTACTACTACTACTACTACTACTACTACTACTACTACTACTACTACTACTACTACTACTACTACTACTACTACTACTACTACTACTACTACTACTACTACTACTACTACTACTACTACTGTACTATACTACTATTACTACTACTACTACTACTACTACTACTACTACTACTACTACTACTACTACTACTACTACTACTACTACTACTACTACTACTACTGTCACCACCACCACCACCACCACCACCACTACCACTACCACTACCACCACCACTACCACTACCACCACTACTACTACTACTACTACTACTACTACTACTACTACTACTACTACTACTACTACTACTACTACTACTACTACTACTACTACTACTACTACTACTACTACTACTGTCACCACCACCACCACCACCACCACCACTACCACTACCACTACCACCACCACTACCACTACCACCACTACTACTACTACTACTACTACTACTACTACTACTACTACTACTACTACTACTACTACTACTACTACTACCACCACCACCACCACTACTACTACTATCACTACTACTACTACTACTACTGTACCATCACTACTACTCAATAGCATAAATCTGCAGAGCCGCAAGCCTAACGTCTGGGCGGGGCGTCGGGGCTTGTACTCTGTGTTGTTTCCTGTTAAACCCGGAAGTAGTCAGTTTGTGCTGTTTATTTTTACAAGCAGTGAGGACTCGACAGCATTTGCATTTCTTTTTTTGTTTAATTTCTTTATTACAGGAAAAGTAGTATGTACATTTACATTCGTCAGTATTATACATTCTCCATCTTTTCATCTTTTCTTCCCCTTTCATTTCCCCTTCCCCTCCTTCATACCCACCCCAGCCCCCCCACATCGAGGTTTTTGAAGACACATCTGCAAAACATCCAAACATACAGCATAGATGCTACTGGGAAAGAAAAACAAAAAAAAAACAGTAATAGTATCAATCAGACCTATCTGTATTATGCACAAATATTTAGATGTAAAGAAGCAAAGAAAGAACTAAAAAACACAAAAAGAAAACTCTCCAGCACGGCTGTGGCTGTGGAAGAACTTCATCAATGAGGTTATTTCACTCCTTTCCCTACCCCTGCCCATATTATGTGGTAATTCTTGAGTAGTCTAACCTTCCGCAGCTGCGTCTCCCATTCCCCTCTCCCTCCCCCAGTTACCCACCCAGCCCCCGGGGGTCTCATTCACCCTCATACATACCAGGACAGGGAGGGGGGGGGGGGGGGGGGGGGGTCAGAAAATAGGAATAAAATAACGATAAAAAATAAGGAAGTGTAGTTAGAGGTGTAAAGCTCTATCCTTTCTAAGTCTCTTCGTTGATAGTCAGGGTATCGATGTGGTGCAGAAATGGTTGCCAGGTCACTTGGAATGTTTCAAGGGAGCCCTTTAGGGAGAATCTGATTTGCTCAAGCTTAACGCAATGTAGTAGCATTTGCATTTCTGTGTTCCGTGTTGCGGGTTAGGGTTAAGGTTAAGGTTAGGGTTAGGGTTAGGGTTAGGGTTAGGGTTAGGGTTATGGTTAGGGTTAAAAATAAACAGCACAAACTGACTACTTCCGGGTTTCCGTCAACATTATTTTGAAGCCAAAGTTCTACTTCTGTCTCTCAAAATATTAAATAGGCACGTAATTCAGTGGCGTCTCCACTGCTTTCATTCTCTGCTGCAGATAATTGCTGTTTAATTCTCTTGTATACCTGGTTAGATTAGAAGGTTGACACAATGAAAAAGTTCCCAAACATAGACATTGAAAGATAGTGAATTCTTTCTTTCAACCAAAATGTAATTAGAGAGTAAGTGACTGTCTCAACAGGACATTCCCTGACTGAGTGACAACCACAGTGGCAGAATAAGCCTACTGCCACTGGCATTGAAGAAGGGCAAGAGAGAGAGAGAGAAAGAAAGGGAGAGAAAAAGGGCTGCGTGAGCCGTGAGAGAGAGAGGGGAGGAGAAAAAGAGGATTCAGACGGATCTTCTGTTCCTCTTAATCCTCGTCTGCTTTTCTGGAGAGAGGTTGAGGCAGGATATGGACACTCATGTATTTGGCACAAATGACTACTACTACTTAATCGTGTATGTAGACAGTAACAGTTTGATTCTAACCATATTATTTGATTAGATAGAACGGCGATTCCCATTCAAATCTGCATCCTTGAATTGCCATTTATCATGGAAGTCAGCTTTGCTTTGGTGCTTGACACTAAGCAAGTCGACAGCATAGGCATCATAAAATTTTAGATGCACATTCCAATGGCTAGTTGTATTAAACATTCAACGTCTCTGAACCTCATACCCCCCCCCCACACACCAAACATATAGTTAATTTCCATGACAATGTTCAAAACACATTAGCAGCCATATTAGATGTACTGAAGGAAATTACCATGATTTACCACTGTTACGAGTGGTGTTTTTTGTTTGTTGTTTCATACAATTTCCATACTGTATTAACCGTCGGTTGTGTGATATTAAAGGGTTAACCTTCTGTCGTTTGGCAGTGAAAGGGTTAACCGGCTGTCGTGTGGCAGTGAAAGGATTAACCTTCTGTGAATTGTCGCAGTGAAAGGGTTAACCGTTTGGTAGTGTGGCGGTGAAAGGGTTAATGTATTTTAATATACACATATTATGCACATTCATGTATAGAAGTATACTTATTGGCTGGATTCACAAGATCACATGAGAATCCATCTAGTCAGGCTTCAAGTTATGCGCTTGTGGCTGAACCACAGTGGTTCTGACCAATCGGCGTCCTATGAGGAACTACTGGCTGCTACAGCGTGGTTTAGGTGTGTCGTTTGCTACCTTCTTTGAATAAAATATGTTTTTTGGTATTCATATTCCTCACAAAGACTAACTAAATGCTAACTGCATAGCTAGCTTCCTCTTCAGCGCTCTCCTAATATGGTTTGTTGATCTGATTGGTTGAAGTTTGGTCGTTAGTAGGGATATGTGTATGTGTGTGTGTGTGTGTGAGAGAGAGACAGAGAGAGAGAGAGAGAGAGAGAGAGAGAGAGAGAGAGAGAGAGAGAGAGAGAGAGAGAGAGTCAGAGAAATTCAAGTTGTGTCAAGGACATGTAGAAAGTTGTTAGTGGTTGACAGAAGGTTGGACTTTATGAAGACACTTGAGCATCTCTATTCTCTAAGTAAGACTCAGTATTTCAGGGTTCTGGACCCCTTGGCCCTATTTCCTACTTGCCAATGATGTTGCCGATCACCTTCCTCAGCACAATCAAAATTCTGAACTTACCCTTTAACGTCAGGAGTCGTAGTCTAAAATCAGTGGGAAGGAGGACTTGTGAAAACCCTATGGCTTATTTAGTGGCTCATGATGCAGGTTGCAGTGTTGTAAGCAGACCTACTGGTGGGTCTGACCGTCCTGGGTCTGTGCTGGATTATGTCTATCTTTGGCCTATTGGCTTAGACTTCCCCCTCAGAGCCTGTAGGAGTTAGCAGTATGCAGCGCCTGGAAGCTCTCGCACAAGTCAAAATCTGCAACAAGAGTTTCTCGGTTTCTCAGATTACATGGTTTCTCAAACTACCAGTCCCTGCTGGCTACCAAGACAAAGGTCCAGAGAAACGTGACGACAACAGACAGTCCCTTTTTATAAAGACGGAGGGGTTTAAAGGTCTCTCTTAGAAGCTTAAACTTTGACCTCTGCCACAGCGTTAGTGGATCATCTGATTGCTTAACTAGAAACTGAACTAGTTTCTTCAACACTTTAAATGTGGAAAATGTGTGTAATTTGTGTATAGAATATTATGTATATGTACCCATCTATTCTATATAGGGACTATAGTACAATTGATCCGTTATGCCCAAACAGATGTGCTCAAACAAAATGCAGTATTTGGTATGATAAATAAATACTGTCCTTTGGAATGAGGTAATTATACATCTGTATAGAAGTGTGGTTCACCCTCCCCCCACATATCTTGAAAGACTACCTGATACAGTACTAATTAGGAGACATTTTACTTTTTCATTGTCAATTTCCAAGTGTGCTTAGTTTTGCTTTGTGGGAATTTGCAATGACTTATTATTTGTGTGCTTATGTTCACATCTATCTTGTTCTGTCTGATTAGACTTCTTGTTTGTCTTTATAATTATCTTTCTATGAACTTAACTTATACTTTGTATGTTGTATGTTTTAGTCGGACCCCAGGTAGACTAGTTGGCACTCTTTCCGTCAACAAATGGGGATCCAAATAAACTAAACTAAACTATCTCTCTCTCCCCAACTTTATTTCATGCTTAGAGGAATGGAGGAGATCTGTGGTCAGGATCTAAACATTGAGGAAATCGAAAGGAAAGACAACAGACTGCCAATTCAGGTAAGGTTCTTCCTTCCTTCCATCCTTCCTTCCATCCATCCATCCACCAATCTATCCATCCATTCATCCACCCACATACTGTACATACATACATTCATTCAACCTTTATTATTTAGTATTTTTTTCCTTTCTAGTTTGTACCCATATCCCCAATTTAGTCGTTATGCCAATTCCCTTTTGGTCGTTGTCAGTCTGAGGAGGGTTAGTTATTTTTCAGATATTGTACCCCTCACCCATTACCCTCCCTCCCCTCTCTCCCTTTAGATCTTCCCTGACCCGGTGGAGGTCGTCCTGGGTCCAGAGGGCTCCCTCAGCTTCCTGCATGATGACCGCAACAAGGAACGCCTTCCGTCCATCCTGGTGGAGACCGAGCTGGACGAGGTGGAGAGTGGAGAGCTGCGCTGGCCCCCAGAGGACATGGACCTTGAGGGGGATGAGGAGGACCTGTTCCTGGAGCAGTGCATCCCCCCGGCCAACATCGCTGACTGGGGAGAGGAGGAGGAGGAAGAGGAGGAGGAAGAGGAGGAGACATCTGTCATTTTGAACCACCAGCAAAATACATCCCTCCTTGGTGAGTTGTGGTGGCCAGTAGCGTGCAAACGCCCCTGAGCGGCCTTTTCAGATTGAGAAATCAAATCTGTATTTTGCACCAGACTTTACGTCTATCTCCCGGCTGAGAAGGGAATCTTATGAAATTCTTTGTATTTTACAAGTCAAGTCAAGTCAACTTTATTTATGAAGCATGTTTAAAAACAACAGAGTTGACCAAAGTGCTGTACAAGGCCATATCAATAATAACTAGGGCTGGGACTTTATCGCATTCATTTCGATTAATTAACTACAGAAAGAATTAAAAGTTAAAAAAATGTATGCATTTAATCACATGATGATTTTTCTTTATTGTGTAAGAATGCTACCTTTCAAAGGAGACCAGACTCATGCATGTGCTATAAGTATAAAGTATAATAAATCACAAATAACTTTTTTTCTTAGTCTGGTTTGTTCATAAAAAAAAGTAAATAAGAGCAATTGAGATCAATCAAGAGTTATTTTTTTTCAATGGTCAACTGTTATGGAATGTACTTGAAAGTACTGCGTTTTACTTTTACCTCGAAAGTGCTTGAGTTTACAAAAGGTTCTTTGCGCTATATATATATTATTCCTAAAATTGTTGCACTTTGTTAAAAATTGCATTGATCTGTTGGTCTGTGTAGTAGCTAATACAGGATTTTGCTGCTTAAACGTATGTATAATGTATATTCATTGATTCACTCGTATACCAAAATTCATTTGAATAATTTTTTTTAGCTTTTCGCATCAAATATTGATATGCGATTCAAATGTGATTAATTTAGATTAATTAACTATAAAGTCTCGAATTAATTCGATTAACATTTTTAATCGAGTCCCACCACTAATAATAACACATTCAAATACGGTAAAGCAGGCATACAAAGATCAGTACATAGAAGAGACATATACACTATATACAAGCAGCACAAAAGCCATTAAGAAGATTCAAACGCTAGTGAGTAGAAGTATGTTTTAAGCTGAGACTTCAACAGATGGAGCGAGTCTGCTGGAAGAGGGACGGCTATTCCATAGTCTAGGGACTGTAACAGTGAAAGCACGGTCTAGGGACTGTAACAGTGAAAGCACGGTCTAGGGACTGTAACAGTGAAAGCACGGTCTAGGGACTGTAACAGTGGAAGCACGGTCTAGGGACTGTAACAGTGAAAGCACGGTCTAGGGACTGTAACAGTGAAAGCACGGTCTAGGGACTGTAACTGTGAAAGCACGGTCTAGGGACTGTAACAGTGAAAGCACGGTCTAGGGACTGTAACAGTGAAAGCACGGTCTAGGGACTGTAACAGTGAAAGCACGGTCTAGGGACTGTAACTGTGGAAGCACGGTCTAGGGACTGTAACGGTGAAAGCACGGTCTAGGGACTGTAACAGTGAAAGCACGGTCTAGGGACTGTAACAGTGAAAGCACGGTCTAGGGACTGTAACTGTGGAAGCACGGTCTAGGGACTGTAACAGTGAAAGCATGGTCTAGGGACTGTAACTGTGGAAGCACGGTCTAGGGACTGTAACTGTGAAAGCACGGTCTAGGGACTGTAACTGTGGAAGCACGGTCTAGGGACTGTAACTGTGGAAGCACGGTCTAGGGACTGTAACTGTGGAAGCACGGTCTAGGGACTGTAACTGTGGAAGCACGGTCTAGGGACTGTAACTGTGGAAGCACGGTCTAGGGACTGTAACTGTGGAAGCACGGTCTAGGGACTGTAACTGTGAAAGCACGGTCTAGGGACTGTAACTGTGGAAGCACGGTCTAGGGACTGTAACTGTGGAAGCACGGTCTAGGGACTGTAACTGTGGAAGCACGGTCTAGGGACTGTAACTGTGGAAGCACGGTCTAGGGACTGTAACTGTGGAAGCACGGTCTAGGGACTGTAACTGTGGAAGCACGGTCTAGGGACTGTAACGGTGAAAGCACGGTCTAGGGACTGTAACTGTGGAAGCACGGTCTAGGGACTGTAACGGTGAAAGCACGGTCTAGGGACTGTAACTGTGGAAGCACGGTCTAGGGACTGTAACTGTGGAAGCACGGTCTAGGGACTGTAACGGTGAAAGCACGGTCTAGGGACTGTAACAGTGAAAGCACGGTTGCCTCTGAGTTTGAGTTTTGAGCGTGAACCGGCCAGGAGGCTCAGGTCAGACGACCTGAGAGACCTGGAGGTAGTGTCACTTACTGTATAAGAGACCTGGAGGTAGTGTCACTTACTGTATAAGAGACCTGGAGGTAGTGTCACTTACTGTATAAGAGACCTGGAGGTAGTGTCACTTACTGTATAAGAGAGACCTGGAGGTAGTGTCACTTACTGTATATAAGAGACCTGGAGGTAGTGTCACTTACTGTATAAGAGAGACCTGGAGGTAGTGTCACTTACTGTATAAGAGACCTGGAGGTAGTGTCACTTACTGTATAAGAGACCTGGAGGTAGTGTCACTTACTGTATAAGAGACCTGGAGGTAGTGTCACTTACTGTATAAGAGAGACCTGGAGGTAGTGTCACTTACTGTATAAGAGAGACCTGGAGGTAGTGTCACTTACTGTATAAGAGACCTGGAGGTAGTGTCACTTACTGTATAAGAGAGACCTGGAGGTAGTGTCACTTACTGTATAAGAGACCTGGAGGTAGTGTCACTTACTGTATAAGAGAGACCTGGAGGTAGTGTCACTTACTGTATAAGAGACCTGGAGGTAGTGTCACTTACTGTATAAGAGACCTGGAGGTAGTGTCACTTACTGTATAAGAGAGACCTGGAGGTAGTGTCACTTACTGTATAAGAGAGACCTGGAGGTAGTGTCACTTACTGTATAAGAGAGACCTGGAGGTAGTGTCACTTACTGTATAAGAGAGACCTGGAGGTAGTGTCACTTACTGTATAAGAGACCTGGAGGTAGTGTCACTTACTGTATAAGAGACCTGGAGGTAGTGTCACTTACTGTATAAGAGACCTGGAGGTAGTGTCACTTACTGTATAAGAGACCTGGAGGTAGTGTCACTTACTGTATAAGAGAGACCTGGAGGTAGTGTCACTTACTGTATAAGAGACCTGGAGGTAGTGTCACTTACTGTATAAGAGACCTGGAGGTAGTGTCACTTACTGTATAAGAGACCTGGAGGTAGTGTCACTTACTGTATAAGAGACCTGGAGGTAGTGTCACTTACTGTATAAGAGAGACCTGGAGGTAGTGTCACTTACTGTATAAGAGAGACCTGGAGGTAGTGTCACTTACTGTATAAGAGAGACCTGGAGGTAGTGTCACTTACTGTATAAGAGAGACCTGGAGGTAGTGTCACTTACTGTATAAGAGAGACCTGGAGGTAGTGTCACTTACTGTATAAGAGACCTGGAGGTAGTGTCACTTACTGTATAAGAGACCTGGAGGTAGTGTCACTTACTGTATAAGAGACCTGGAGGTAGTGTCACTTACTGTATAAGAGACCTGGAGGTAGTGTCACTTACTGTATAAGAGAGACCTGGAGGTAGTGTCACTTACTGTATAAGAGAGACCTGGAGGTAGTGTCACTTACTGTATAAGAGAGACCTGGAGGTAGTGTCACTTACTGTATAAGAGAGACCTGGAGGTAGTGTCACTTACTGTATAAGAGAGACCTGGAGGTAGTGTCACTTACTGTATAAGAGACCTGGAGGTAGTGTCACTTACTGTATAAGAGACCTGGAGGTAGTGTCACTTACTGTATAAGAGACCTGGAGGTAGTGTCACTTACTGTATAAGAGAGACCTGGAGGTAGTGTCACTTACTGTATAAGAGACCTGGAGGTAGTGTCACTTACTGTATAAGAGAGACCTGGAGGTAGTGTCACTTACTGTATAAGAGACCTGGAGGTAGTGTCACTTACTGTATAAGAGAGACCTGGAGGTAGTGTCACTTACTGTATAAGAGACCTGGAGGTAGTGTCACTTACTGTATAAGAGAGACCTGGAGGTAGTGTCACTTACTGTATAAGAGACCTGGAGGTAGTGTCACTTACTGTATAAGAGAGACCTGGAGGTAGTGTCACTTACTGTATAAGAGACCTGGAGGTAGTGTCACTTACTGTATAAGAGAGACCTGGAGGTAGTGTCACTTACTGTATAAGAGACCTGGAGGTAGTGTCACTTACTGTATAAGAGAGACCTGGAGGTAGTGTCACTTACTGTATAAGAGACCTGGAGGTAGTGTCACTTACTGTATAAGAGAGACCTGGAGGTAGTGTCACTTACTGTATAAGAGACCTGGAGGTAGTGTCACTTACTGTATAAGAGACCTGGAGGTAGTGTCACTTACTGTATAAGAGACCTGGAGGTAGTGTCACTTACTGTATAAGAGACCTGGAGGTAGTGTCACTTACTGTATAAGAGACCTGGAGGTAGTGTCACTTACTGTATAAGAGACCTGGAGGTAGTGTCACTTACTGTATAAGAGACCTGGAGGTAGTGTCACTTACTGTATAAGAGACCTGGAGGTAGTGTCACTTACTGTATAAGAGAGACCTGGAGGTAGTGTCACTTACTGTATAAGAGACCTGGAGGTAGTGTCACTTACTGTATAAGAGACCTGGAGGTAGTGTCACTTACTGTATAAGAGACCTGGAGGTAGTGTCACTTACTGTATAAGAGACCTGGAGGTAGTGTCACTTACTGTATAAGAGACCTGGAGGTAGTGTCACTTACTGTATAAGAGACCTGGAGGTAGTGTCACTTACTGTATAAGAGACCTGGAGGTAGTGTCACTTACTGTATAAGAGACCTGGAGGTAGTGTCACTTACTGTATAAGAGACCTGGAGGTAGTGTCACTTACTGTATAAGAGACCTGGAGGTAGTGTCACTTACTGTATAAGAGAGACCTGGAGGTAGTGTCACTTACTGTATAAGAGAGACCTGGAGGTAGTGTCACTTACTGTATAAGAGACCTGGAGGTAGTGTCACTTACTGTATAAGAGACCTGGAGGTAGTGTCACTTACTGTATAAGAGACCTGGAGGTAGTGTCACTTACTGTATAAGAGACCTGGAGGTAGTGTCACTTACTGTATAAGAGACCTGGAGGTAGTGTCACTTACTGTATAGAGAGACCTGGAGGTAGTGTCACTTACTGTATAAGAGACCTGGAGGTAGTGTCACTTACTGTATAAGAGACCTGGAGGTAGTGTCACTTACTGTATAAGAGACCTGGAGGTAGTGTCACTTACTGTATAAGAGAGACCTGGAGGTAGTGTCACTTACTGTATAAGAGAGACCTGGAGGTAGTGTCACTTACTGTATAAGAGACCTGGAGGTAGTGTCACTTACTGTATAAAGAGACCTGGAGGTAGTGTCACTTACTGTATAAGAGACCTGGAGGTAGTGTCACTTACTGTATAAGAGAGACCTGGAGGTAGTGTCACTTACTGTATAAGAGAGACCTGGAGGTAGTGTCACTTACTGTATAAGAGACCTGGAGGTAGTGTCACTTACTGTATAAGAGACCTGGAGGTAGTGTCACTTACTGTATAAGAGAGACCTGGAGGTAGTGTCACTTACTGTATAAGAGACCTGGAGGTAGTGTCACTTACTGTATAAGAGACCTGGAGGTAGTGTCACTTACTGTATAAGAGACCTGGAGGTAGTGTCACTTACTGTATAAGAGACCTGGAGGTAGTGTCACTTACTGTATAAGAGACCTGGAGGTAGTGTCACTTACTGTATAAGAGACCTGGAGGTAGTGTCACTTACTGTATAAGAGACCTGGAGGTAGTGTCACTTACTGTATAAGAGACCTGGAGGTAGTGTCACTTACTGTATAAGAGACCTGGAGGTAGTGTCACTTACTGTATAAGAGACCTGGAGGTAGTGTCACTTACTGTATAAGAGACCTGGAGGTAGTGTCACTTACTGTATAAGAGACCTGGAGGTAGTGTCACTTACTGTATAAGAGACCTGGAGGTAGTGTCACTTACTGTATAAGAGACCTGGAGGTAGTGTCACTTACTGTATAAGAGACCTGGAGGTAGTGTCACTTACTGTATAAGAGACCTGGAGGTAGTGTCACTTACTGTATAAGAGACCTGGAGGTAGTGTCACTTACTGTATAAGAGACCTGGAGGTAGTGTCACTTACTGTATAAGAGACCTGGAGGTAGTGTCACTTACTGTATAAGAGACCTGGAGGTAGTGTCACTTACTGTATAAGAGACCTGGAGGTAGTGTCACTTACTGTATAAGAGACCTGGAGGTAGTGTCACTTACTGTATAAGAGACCTGGAGGTAGTGTCACTTACTGTATAAGAGACCTGGAGGTAGTGTCACTTACTGTATAAGAGACCTGGAGGTAGTGTCACTTACTGTATAAGAGACCTGGAGGTAGTGTCACTTACTGTATAAGAGACCTGGAGGTAGTGTCACTTACTGTATAAGAGACCTGGAGGTAGTGTCACTTACTGTATAAGAGAGCCTGGAGGTAGTGTCACTTACTGTATAAGAGACCTGGAGGTAGTGTCACTTACTGTATAAGAGACCTGGAGGTAGTGTCACTTACTGTATAAGAGAGACCTGGAGGTAGTGTCACTTACTGTATAAGAGACCTGGAGGTAGTGTCACTTACTGTATAAGAGACCTGGAGGTAGTGTCACTTACTGTATAAGAGAGACCTGGAGGTAGTGTCACTTACTGTATAAGAGACCTGGAGGTAGTGTCACTTACTGTATAAGAGACCTGGAGGTAGTGTCACTTACTGTATAAGAGACCTGGAGGTAGTGTCACTTACTGTATAAGAGACCTGGAGGTAGTGTCACTTACTGTATAAGAGACCTGGAGGTAGTGTCACTTACTGTATAAGAGACCTGGAGGTAGTGTCACTTACTGTATAAGAGACCTGGAGGTAGTGTCACTTACTGTATAAGAGACCTGGAGGTAGTGTCACTTACTGTATAAGAGACCTGGAGGTAGTGTCACTTACTGTATAAGAGACCTGGAGGTAGTGTCACTTACTGTATAAGAGAGACCTGGAGGTAGTGTCACTTACTGTATAGAGAGACCTGGAGGTAGTGTCACTTACTGTATAAGAGACCTGGAGGTAGTGTCACTTACTGTATAAGAGACCTGGAGGTAGTGTCACTTACTGTATAAGAGACCTGGAGGTAGTGTCACTTACTGTATAAGAGACCTGGAGGTAGTGTCACTTACTGTATAAGAGACCTGGAGGTAGTGTCACTTACTGTATAAGAGACCTGGAGGTAGTGTCACTTACTGTATAAGAGACCTGGAGGTAGTGTCACTTACTGTATAAGAGACCTGGAGGTAGTGTCACTTACTGTATAAGAGACCTGGAGGTAGTGTCACTTACTGTATAAGAGACCTGGAGGTAGTGTCACTTACTGTATAAGAGACCTGGAGGTAGTGTCACTTACTGTATAAGAGACCTGGAGGTAGTGTCACTTACTGTATAAGAGACCTGGAGGTAGTGTCACTTACTGTATAAGAGACCTGGAGGTAGTGTCACTTACTGTATAAGAGAGACCTGGAGGTAGTGTCACTTACTGTATAAGAGAGACCTGGAGGTAGTGTCACTTACTGTATAAGAGACCTGGAGGTAGTGTCACTTACTGTATAAGAGACCTGGAGGTAGTGTCACTTACTGTATAAGAGACCTGGAGGTAGTGTCACTTACTGTATAAGAGAACCTGGAGGTAGTGTCACTTACTGTATAAGAGACCTGGAGGTAGTGTCACTTACTGTATAAGAGACCTGGAGGTAGTGTCACTTACTGTATAAGAGACCTGGAGGTAGTGTCACTTACTGTATAAGAGACCTGGAGGTAGTGTCACTTACTGTATAAGAGAGACCTGGAGGTAGTGTCACTTACTGTATAAGAGACCTGGAGGTAGTGTCACTTACTGTATAAGAGACCTGGAGGTAGTGTCACTTACTGTATAAGAGACCTGGAGGTAGTGTCACTTACTGTATAAGAGACCTGGAGGTAGTGTCACTTACTGTATAAGAGACCTGGAGGTAGTGTCACTTACTGTATAAGAGACCTGGAGGTAGTGTCACTTACTGTATAAGAGACCTGGAGGTAGTGTCACTTACTGTATAAGAGACCTGGAGGTAGTGTCACTTACTGTATAAGAGACCTGGAGGTAGTGTCACTTACTGTATAAGAGACCTGGAGGTAGTGTCACTTACTGTATAAGAGACCTGGAGGTAGTGTCACTTACTGTATAAGAGACCTGGAGGTAGTGTCACTTACTGTATAAGAGACCTGGAGGTAGTGTCACTTACTGTATAAGAGACCTGGAGGTAGTGTCACTTACTGTATAAGAGACCTGGAGGTAGTGTCACTTACTGTATAAGAGAGACCTGGAGGTAGTGTCACTTACTGTATAAGAGACCTGGAGGTAGTGTCACTTACTGTATAAGAGACCTGGAGGTAGTGTCACTTACTGTATAAGAGACCTGGAGGTAGTGTCACTTACTGTATAAGAGACCTGGAGGTAGTGTCACTTACTGTATAAGAGACCTGGAGGTAGTGTCACTTACTGTATAAGAGAGACCTGGAGGTAGTGTCACTTACTGTATAAGAGACCTGGAGGTAGTGTCACTTACTGTATAAGAGACCTGGAGGTAGTGTCACTTACTGTATAAGAGACCTGGAGGTAGTGTCACTTACTGTATAAGAGACCTGGAGGTAGTGTCACTTACTGTATAAGAGACCTGGAGGTAGTGTCACTTACTGTATAAGAGACCTGGAGGTAGTGTCACTTACTGTATAAGAGACCTGGAGGTAGTGTCACTTACTGTATAAGAGACCTGGAGGTAGTGTCACTTACTGTATAAGAGACCTGGAGGTAGTGTCACTTACTGTATAAGAGACCTGGAGGTAGTGTCACTTACTGTATAGAGAGACCTGGAGGTAGTGTCACTTACTGTATAGAGAGACCTGGAGGTAGTGTCACTTACTGTATAAGAGACCTGGAGGTAGTGTCACTTACTGTATAAGAGACCTGGAGGTAGTGTCACTTACTGTATAAGAGACCTGGAGGTAGTGTCACTTACTGTATAAGAGACCTGGAGGTAGTGTCACTTACTGTATAAGAGAGACCTGGAGGTAGTGTCACTTACTGTATAAGAGACCTGGAGGTAGTGTCACTTACTGTATAAGAGACCTGGAGGTAGTGTCACTTACTGTATAAGAGACCTGGAGGTAGTGTCACTTACTGTATAAGAGACCTGGAGGTAGTGTCACTTACTGTATAAGAGACCTGGAGGTAGTGTCACTTACTGTATAAGAGACCTGGAGGTAGTGTCACTTACTGTATAAGAGAGACCTGGAGGTAGTGTCACTTACTGTATAAGAGAGACCTGGAGGTAGTGTCACTTACTGTATAAGAGACCTGGAGGTAGTGTCACTTACTGTATAAGAGACCTGGAGGTAGTGTCACTTACTGTATAAGAGACCTGGAGGTAGTGTCACTTACTGTATAAGAGAGACCTGGAGGTAGTGTCACTTACTGTATAAGAGACCTGGAGGTAGTGTCACTTACTGTATAAGAGACCTGGAGGTAGTGTCACTTACTGTATAAGAGAGACCTGGAGGTAGTGTCACTTACTGTATAAGAGACCTGGAGGTAGTGTCACTTACTGTATAAGAGACCTGGAGGTAGTGTCACTTACTGTATAAGAGACCTGGAGGTAGTGTCACTTACTGTATAAGAGACCTGGAGGTAGTGTCACTTACTGTATAAGAGACCTGGAGGTAGTGTCACTTACTGTATAAGAGACCTGGAGGTAGTGTCACTTACTGTATAAGAGAGACCTGGAGGTAGTGTCACTTACTGTATAAGAGACCTGGAGGTAGTGTCACTTACTGTATAAGAGAGACCTGGAGGTAGTGTCACTTACTGTATAAGAGACCTGGAGGTAGTGTCACTTACTGTATAAGAGACCTGGAGGTAGTGTCACTTACTGTATAGAGAGACCTGGAGGTAGTGTCACTTACTGTATAAGAGACCTGGAGGTAGTGTCACTTACTGTATAAGAGAGACCTGGAGGTAGTGTCACTTACTGTATAAGAGACCTGGAGGTAGTGTCACTTACTGTATAAGAGACCTGGAGGTAGTGTCACTTACTGTATAAGAGACCTGGAGGTAGTGTCACTTACTGTATAAGAGACCTGGAGGTAGTGTCACTTACTGTATAAGAGACCTGGAGGTAGTGTCACTTACTGTATAAGAGACCTGGAGGTAGTGTCACTTACTGTATAAGAGACCTGGAGGTAGTGTCACTTACTGTATAAGAGACCTGGAGGTAGTGTCACTTACTGTATAAGAGACCTGGAGGTAGTGTCACTTACTGTATAAGAGAGACCTGGAGGTAGTGTCACTTACTGTATAAGAGAGACCTGGAGGTAGTGTCACTTACTGTATAAGAGACCTGGAGGTAGTGTCACTTACTGTATAAGAGACCTGGAGGTAGTGTCACTTACTGTATAAGAGACCTGGAGGTAGTGTCACTTACTGTATAAGAGACCTGGAGGTAGTGTCACTTACTGTATAAGAGAGACCTGGAGGTAGTGTCACTTACTGTATAAGAGACCTGGAGGTAGTGTCACTTACTGTATAAGAGACCTGGAGGTAGTGTCACTTACTGTATAAGAGACCTGGAGGTAGTGTCACTTACTGTATAAGAGACCTGGAGGTAGTGTCACTTACTGTATAAGAGACCTGGAGGTAGTGTCACTTACTGTATAAGAGACCTGGAGGTAGTGTCACTTACTGTATAAGAGACCTGGAGGTAGTGTCACTTACTGTATAAGAGACCTGGAGGTAGTGTCACTTACTGTATAAGAGACCTGGAGGTAGTGTCACTTACTGTATAAGAGACCTGGAGGTAGTGTCACTTACTGTATAAGAGACCTGGAGGTAGTGTCACTTACTGTATAAGAGACCTGGAGGTAGTGTCACTTACTGTATAAGAGACCTGGAGGTAGTGTCACTTACTGTATAAGAGACCTGGAGGTAGTGTCACTTACTGTATAAGAGACCTGGAGGTAGTGTCACTTACTGTATAAGAGACCTGGAGGTAGTGTCACTTACTGTATAAGAGACCTGGAGGTAGTGTCACTTACTGTATAAGAGACCTGGAGGTAGTGTCACTTACTGTATAAGAGACCTGGAGGTAGTGTCACTTACTGTATAAGAGACCTGGAGGTAGTGTCACTTACTGTATAAGAGACCTGGAGGTAGTGTCACTTACTGTATAAGAGACCTGGAGGTAGTGTCACTTACTGTATAAGAGACCTGGAGGTAGTGTCACTTACTGTATAAGAGACCTGGAGGTAGTGTCACTTACTGTATAAGAGACCTGGAGGTAGTGTCACTTACTGTATAAGAGAGACCTGGAGGTAGTGTCACTTACTGTATAAGAGAGACCTGGAGGTAGTGTCACTTACTGTATAAGAGACCTGGAGGTAGTGTCACTTACTGTATAAGAGACCTGGAGGTAGTGTCACTTACTGTATAAGAGACCTGGAGGTAGTGTCACTTACTGTATAAGAGAGACCTGGAGGTAGTGTCACTTACTGTATAAGAGAGACCTGGAGGTAGTGTCACTTACTGTATAAGAGAGACCTGGAGGTAGTGTCACTTACTGTATAAGAGACCTGGAGGTAGTGTCACTTACTGTATAAGAGACCTGGAGGTAGTGTCACTTACTGTATAAGAGACCTGGAGGTAGTGTCACTTACTGTATAAGAGAGACCTGGAGGTAGTGTCACTTACTGTATAAGAGAGACCTGGAGGTAGTGTCACTTACTGTATAAGAGAGACCTGGAGGTAGTGTCACTTACTGTATAAGAGACCTGGAGGTAGTGTCACTTACTGTATAAGAGAGACCTGGAGGTAGTGTCACTTACTGTATAAGAGAGACCTGGAGGTAGTGTCACTTACTGTATAAGAGAGACCTGGAGGTAGTGTCACTTACTGTATAAGAGACCTGGAGGTAGTGTCACTTACTGTATAAGAGACCTGGAGGTAGTGTCACTTACTGTATAAGAGACCTGGAGGTAGTGTCACTTACTGTATAAGAGACCTGGAGGTAGTGTCACTTACTGTATAAGAGAGACCTGGAGGTAGTGTCACTTACTGTATAAGAGAGACCTGGAGGTAGTGTCACTTACTGTATAAGAGACCTGGAGGTAGTGTCACTTACTGTATAAGAGACCTGGAGGTAGTGTCACTTACTGTATAAGAGAGACCTGGAGGTAGTGTCACTTACTGTATAAGAGAGACCTGGAGGTAGTGTCACTTACTGTATAAGAGAGACCTGGAGGTAGTGTCACTTACTGTATAAGAGAGACCTGGAGGTAGTGTCACTTACTGTATAAGAGACCTGGAGGTAGTGTCACTTACTGTATAAGAGACCTGGAGGTAGTGTCACTTACTGTATAAGAGACCTGGAGGTAGTGTCACTTACTGTATAAGAGACCTGGAGGTAGTGTCACTTACTGTATAAGAGACCTGGAGGTAGTGTCACTTACTGTATAAGAGACCTGGAGGTAGTGTCACTTACTGTATAAGAGAGACCTGGAGGTAGTGTCACTTACTGTATAAGAGAGACCTGGAGGTAGTGTCACTTACTGTATAAGAGACCTGGAGGTAGTGTCACTTACTGTATAAGAGAGACCTGGAGGTAGTGTCACTTACTGTATAAGAGACCTGGAGGTAGTGTCACTTACTGTATAAGAGACCTGGAGGTAGTGTCACTTACTGTATAAGAGAGACCTGGAGGTAGTGTCACTTACTGTATAAGAGAGACCTGGAGGTAGTGTCACTTACTGTATAAGAGACCTGGAGGTAGTGTCACTTACTGTATAAGAGACCTGGAGGTAGTGTCACTTACTGTATAAGAGACCTGGAGGTAGTGTCACTTACTGTATAAGAGAGACCTGGAGGTAGTGTCACTTACTGTATAAGAGACCTGGAGGTAGTGTCACTTACTGTATAAGAGACCTGGAGGTAGTGTCACTTACTGTATAAGAGAGACCTGGAGGTAGTGTCACTTACTGTATAAGAGACCTGGAGGTAGTGTCACTTACTGTATAAGAGACCTGGAGGTAGTGTCACTTACTGTATAAGAGACCTGGAGGTAGTGTCACTTACTGTATAAGAGAGACCTGGAGGTAGTGTCACTTACTGTATAAGAGAGACCTGGAGGTAGTGTCACTTACTGTATAAGAGAGACCTGGAGGTAGTGTCACTTACTGTATAAGAGACCTGGAGGTAGTGTCACTTACTGTATAAGAGACCTGGAGGTAGTGTCACTTACTGTATAAGAGAGACCTGGAGGTAGTGTCACTTACTGTATAAGAGAGACCTGGAGGTAGTGTCACTTACTGTATAAGAGAGACCTGGAGGTAGTGTCACTTACTGTATAAGAGAGACCTGGAGGTAGTGTCACTTACTGTATAAGAGACCTGGAGGTAGTGTCACTTACTGTATAAGAGAGACCTGGAGGTAGTGTCACTTACTGTATAAGAGAGACCTGGAGGTAGTGTCACTTACTGTATAAGAGAGACCTGGAGGTAGTGTCACTTACTGTATAAGAGACCTGGAGGTAGTGTCACTTACTGTATAAGAGACCTGGAGGTAGTGTCACTTACTGTATAAGAGAGACCTGGAGGTAGTGTCACTTACTGTATAAGAGAGACCTGGAGGTAGTGTCACTTACTGTATAAGAGACCTGGAGGTAGTGTCACTTACTGTATAAGAGAGACCTGGAGGTAGTGTCACTTACTGTATAAGAGAGACCTGGAGGTAGTGTCACTTACTGTATAAGAGACATGGAGGTAGTGTCACTTACTGTATAAGAGACATGGAGGTAGTGTCACTTACTGTATAAGAGACCTGGAGGTAGTGTCACTTACTGTATAAGAGACCTGGAGGTAGTGTCACTTACTGTATAAGAGACCTGGAGGTAGTGTCACTTACTGTATAAGAGACCTGGAGGTAGTGTCACTTACTGTATAAGAGAGACCTGGAGGTAGTGTCACTTACTGTATAAGAGAGACCTGGAGGTAGTGTCACTTACTGTATAAGAGAGACCTGGAGGTAGTGTCACTTACTGTATAAGAGAGACCTGGAGGTAGTGTCACTTACTGTATAAGAGAGACCTGGAGGTAGTGTCACTTACTGTACAAGAGACCTGGAGGTAGTGTCACTTACTGTATAAGAGAGACCTGGAGGTAGTGTCACTTACTGTATAAGAGACCTGGAGGTAGTGTCACTTACTGTATAAGAGACCTGGAGGTAGTGTCACTTACTGTATAAGGGACCTGGAGGTAGTGTCACTTACTGTATGAGAGACCTGGAGGTAGTGTCACTTACTGTATAAGAGAGACCTGGAGGTAGTGTCACTTACTGTATAAGAGAGACCTGGAGGTAATGTCACTTACTGTATAAGAGACCTGGAGGTAGTGTCACTTACTGTATAAGAGAGACCTGGAGGTAGTGTCACTTACTGTATAAGAGACCTGGAGGTAGTGTCACTTACTGTATAAGAGACCTGGAGGTAGTGTCACTTACTGTATAAGAGACCTGGAGGTAGTGTCACTTACTGTATAAGAGAGACCTGGAGGTAGTGTCACTTACTGTACAAGAGACCTGGAGGTAGTGTCACTTACTGTATAAGAGAGACCTGGAGGTAGTGTCACTTACTGTATAAGAGAGACCTGGAGGTAGTGTCACTTACTGTATAAGAGACCTGGAGGTAGTGTCACTTACTGTATAAGAGACCTGGAGGTAGTGTCACTTACTGTATAAGAGAGACCTGGAGGTAATGTCACTTACTGTATAAGAGACCTGGAGGTAGTGTCACTTACTGTATAAGAGAGACCTGGAGGTAGTGTCACTTACTGTATAAGAGAGACCTGGAGGTAGTGTCACTTACTGTATAAGAGAGACCTGGAGGTAGTGTCACTTACTGTATAAGAGACCTGGATGTAGTGTCACTTACTGTATAAGAGACCTGGAGGTAGTGTCACTTACTGTATAAGAGAGACCTGGAGGTAGTGTCACTTACTGTATAAGAGAGACCTGGAGGTAGTGTCACTTACTGTATAAGAGAGACCTGGAAGTAGTGTCACTTACTGTATAAGAGAGACCTGGAGGTAGTGTCACTTACTGTATAAGAGACCTGGAGGTAGTGTCACTTACTGTACAAGAGACCTGGAGGTAGTGTCACTTACTGTACAAGAGACCTGGAGGTAGTGTCACTTACTGTATAAGAGACCTGGAGGTAGTGTCACTTACTGTATAAGAGAGACCTGGATGTAGTGTCACTTACTGTATAAGAGAGACCTGGAGGTAGTGTCACTTACTGTATAAGAGACCTGGAGGTAGTGTCACTTACTGTATAAGAGACCTGGAGGTAGTGTCACTTACTGTATAAGAGAGACCTGGAGGTAGTGTCACTTACTGTATAAGAGAGACCTGGAGGTAGTGTCACTTACTGTACAAGAGACCTGGAGGTAGTGTCACTTACTGTATAAGGGACCTGGAGGTAGTGTCACTTACTGTATAAGAGAGACCTGGAGGTAGTGTCACTTACTGTATAAGAGAGACCTGGAGGTAGTGTCACTTACTGTATAAGAGAGACCTGGAGGTAGTGTATAAGAGAGACCTGGAGGTAGTGTCACTTACTGTATAAGGGGCTCTCATAAGTGACCAGACCCTGACCCCCTGAGCAGAGACCATGCTCTCCCTCAGGCAGAATGTCACACCCAGGGGTGTAGCTCCAGATTCTGGGCCCCATGAAAGAATGTATTTGTAGGCCCCCAATGAATGCGAGCGCGCGAAAACGCATAATATGGTTTTTACCTATACATTCGGATCAGCAGTTCAGCACCTGCACTGTTGGTGGGTGAGCCTAGTAAAGGATGTCGCATTGTGTTCATCTTCAATGAATGGACCAATGCAATAGTCTACCAAAGCCCCCCCTCTCTCTCTATATATCTCACACACACACACACACACACACACACACACACACACACACACA
The DNA here is from genome assembly GCF_963971535.1 of Notolepis coatsorum. NCBI lineage: Eukaryota > Metazoa > Chordata > Actinopteri > Aulopiformes > Paralepididae > Notolepis > Notolepis coatsorum. The sequence continues at coordinate 214,278,324 of NC_140165.1, read as the reverse complement.
CACACACACACACACACACACACACACACACACACACACACACACACACACACACACACACACACACACACACACACACTTCCTGACGGGCAGACCCCAGGTGGTAAGAGCCGGCAACTGCACCTCCTCATCCATCACGCTCAACATAGGGGCCCCCCAGGGCTGTGTTCTGAGCCCCCTCCTCTACTCCCTGTACACACATGACTGCGTAGCACAGCGGAACAACAACACCATCATCAAATTTGCTGATGACACAGTAGTGGTGGGCCTGATCTCTGCCAACGACGAAAGGGCCTACCTGGAAGAGGTAGAGAACCTGTCACAGTGGTGTCAGGAGAACTGCCTCTCCCTGAACGTCAGCAAAACAAAAGAGATGATTGTGGACTTCAGGAGGTCGGGGGTCAAGGACTACAGCCCCCTCAGCATCGACGGGGCACCGGTTGAGAGAGTGAACAGTTTCAAGTACCTCAGAGCCCACATATCCGAGGACTTGACATGGACCACACACATTGACAGTGTTGTGAAGAAGGCACGACAACGCCTCTACTTCCTCAGGCGCCTAAGGAAGTTCCAAGTCAGTCAGAAGATCCTTAGGAACTTCTACTCATGTACAATAGAGAGCATCCTGACCGGCAACATCACCTCCTGGTTTGGGAATAGCACTGCACAAGACCGTAGCAGACTACAAAGAGTGACACGTTCAGCCGAATGCACAATTGGAGGGGGGCTTCCCACCCTCCAGAACATTTACAACAAGCGGTGCAAGGGGAAGGCTAAGAGAATTATTAAGGACTCGAGCCACCCGAACAACTGCCTCTTTGAACTGCTGCGGTCAGGCAAGCGATACCGGAGTCTTAAGGCGAGCACAGAAAGACTCAGAAGAAGCTTCTATCCCCAGGCCATCAGGCTGCTAAACGAACAATAATCACTATGCAACAACCATCAAATGCACACAGCACACACACCCACACGCACACACTCACTCAAACAAACAACACACTGCAGCACCCACTCTCCACACTTTAGATCACACAAACACACTTACACTTTATATTTATTGATAAAGGATTTGCACTACAACTCGTACACCTACTGTGAATTGTACCTAAATTGCACCTCGTCCCATTTCTCCATTTCTGCCTTGCACTATATAGTATTGTATATTAGTACACTGCACAGTATTGTATATTGTATGGTAACTACGTCTATTCTGCATCGAACATTGTACATAATGTCTAAACTGAACACTGTGACCTCATTTTTTTTACTTCTAATTTTACTATGTTATTTTATTTCATACTTATCTTGTCTTGCACAGTCTCTGGAGCGCAACAGTAAGAAGCATTTTGTATAAAAGTATTCTGTACTTCTGTATGACAACTATTAAAGAAACTTGAAACTTGAAACTTGAAACACAGACACACACTTCAGAAACAAACATAGTATCAATGAGAGCATCAATAATACACCTGAGTGATGTCTAGTAAATTTTTTTTTTTTTTTTTTTGGGGGGCCCCCAGTGCTGGACCCTTGGAATCATCCTAAGCTACCCCCCCCCCAGCTACGCCCCTGTCACACCTATGCAGGATGGAACTAATTTGCATGATATAAATGTTCTGCAAATAATTTACGATTATTTTAGGCTCCTCTGCACACACAAGTGCCCACATCACCAAGTTTTACTAAGATAAGATAAGATATTCCTTTATTGATCCCCTTGGGGAAATTCAGGCATCATAGCAGAATGGGGGAGGGGGAGAGGAGGTACAGGTAGTAAAAACAAGCAGTGTAAACAATATAACAAGTCAATATAATTAACTAACTAACTCACTGAAATATACAGTATTCACATAAGGTGCAGTAGGCTATGCATACGGTATTACGGTAGTGTTATTGTCCTTTTTAGGTTATCCTAGTAGTTGTAGTTGGATGTCTGGCAGCAGTCCCCGCCCACTGTTGTGGAGCCTGATGGCCGCTGGTATGAAGGACTGGCCGAGGCGGTTAGTTGAGTGTCGGGGGGGTATGAGTCTGTGACTGAACGTGCTTCTCCTCTTGACTAGCTCGTCACAGAGGGGGTGGGAGGGATTTTCCAGGATAGCAGCCAGCTTTCTTCTCATCCCCCTCTCTGCTATCACCTGTGGGACTTACCGGCCTCAATTTCAAATAATTTGCATGATATCAATGTTATGGCAATAATTTAACCTCCGACAGACCCGCCGTATGGTTACGATTATTTTTGGGTTACTATGCACAACACACGCAAATGCCCACATCACCACATGCTTAACTGTGGGGCTTACAGCACTTGCAGTCAGCAATTCATTCAGGTCTAACAAGACAATAATAATACTTAGCAACAGATCATAATAACGAATCACACAAAGCTTTCTGAAATTCCGTTATTATTTCAAGATTGGCACAGGGGCCTATTCATTATTATTTCAAGATTGGCACGACGGCCTATTAATTAATAGACAAATGCTTACCTTATCTAGTGGTCCAAAACACCCCACACCACAGCCATGTCCAGATTCTCCTCCTCCTCCTCCCTGTTTCGGGTTTTGCTGCATAAGTTTGTGGCAGTTCTGTGTCCTTTGGCCACCCACGACCTTACGTAAGGTACTGGATTGAATTTAGCCAGGGGGGGTCCAACAAGATTCAGAAAGCGTAAAGATAGGGCGGCTAGGTGGCGCAGTGGGCAAGGCGCTCGCCACCAACGCAGGAGATGCTGGGTTCGAGCCCAGCTCTCGGCGTTGCTACCAGCTTGGCTGGTCGTTCATACTAATACAATTGGCAGTATTAGGGGGTGGGAAGCTGGTGGGTGGGGATCGGACGTTGTGGACAGCGACTCCTACAGGTCGGTTGGTGCGCCTGCGCAGTAGAATCAGGAAGCGACGAGGGCGGCGTGTCCCTCCCACGCAGACCCTCGCCGCTGAGAGATCGCGCTGTGCAGGTGAAAAGATGCGACGGCTGCCTCCTCGAGTACCGGAGGGGACACGTGATGCAAGGCTTCGTCCACATTGCAGCCGGCTTGTGGGAGGCATGGCCTAACAACGTTCGAGACAGGGGAGGGTAGAATTGGACAATACGAAATTGGGGACGGGAGAAAAATAGAAAAATGGGGAGAAAAAGTAGATAAAAAAAAAGAAAGAGTAAAGATGATATGGTGGATGTGAGCAAACTGGCACAGGTCGAAATGCAAATCAAATTAATTTGAGAAAATCCACGCTCACACTCGTGCTATAGGAATGCTACCGACTGCAACAAATAGCTCCTTCAGTGCATCAGGGATGTGTTTTCCATCTGAGTCTCTGTAGGCCGATATGACTGCTGTCAATATCAAAGCGCTGACACAGCGATTCAACCTCAGTCTCTCCATACATTGCACCTGCGTGCTATCTCTTTTTTGCACCTGGTGCTATCTCTTTTTTGAAGTTCGAGAGACAGTTTGGATTATTCTTGCAATGCATCGCCCATAAGGCCTAAGTTGTTCACAAACGCATGGGAAGATATGCGCATAGCAAGTCCACTGTATGTTTGTTTGGTAATGCCATCACGGGAGGGATCCTCTGATGCTGTTTTTAAATGTTTGTAAAGTGCTGGGTAGTTCTTCCACACTGCTTCGACTGTTCTAAAACTTGATGCCACCCACCTAGTATCTAATATCCGACCGATTTTGCTTAAAGGGGAACTCCAACATTTTGGGAAATTAGCTTATTTAACATCTTCCCTGGAGTTAGACAAGAAGATACATACCTTTTTTGTCTCTGTGCGTGCATTTTAGCTTTGGGAATAGACGCTCCGTTAGCATAGCTTAGCTTCATCACTGGAAGTGAGGCAGGACAGTAGCCTTACAGTGCCTTACAGTGTATTGCAAGGTCTGACATTGACCAAATTTGATATGCATGACCTTGGTGGGCTCTAGGTCAACTCCTGAAAAGGGGGTCAATGTCAGACCTTGCAATCAAAAGTTAGGGGGCGCACTGAAATTATGGCAAGGGTTATTAGCCCCCTAACTTTTGATTGCAAAGTCTGACATTGACCCCCTTTTCAGGAGTTGACCTAGAGCCCACCAAGGTCATGCATATCAAGTTTGGTCAATGTCAGACCTTGCAATACACTGTAAGGCACTGTAAGGCTACTGTCCTGCCTCACTTCCAGTGATGAAGCTAAGCTATGCTAACGGAGCGTCTATTCCCAAAGCTAAAATGCACGCACAGAGACAAAAAAGGTATGTATCTTCTTGTCTAACTCCAGGGAAGATGTTAAATAAGCTAATTTCCCAAAATGTTGGAGTTCCCCTTTAAGCTCTCTGCAGACTCTTTCAGTTCCATTCGGTTTTTGTTAGATGTGCTATAAATTGAATATAGCTTGTCCATCAATATTTTCAAATTATTTATAGCGCCCATCTCTTTCACTACGTCGCCTACTGCGAGCTCAAGCCTATGGGCTGAGCAGTGCCAAACAGTAATGTTAGGGAAAATGGCCTGGAGCCTACTTGCTACTCTGCTTTTACGCACTAACATGACAGAAGCGCCATCACACGTTACTCCAATGAGGGTTTTAGAGAGAAATTTGTAGGCTTGTCCATTTCAGGCAACTGAGCTCTAAGGTATATGATCAAGGAACTCTTTTTAGTTTAAACTGGTTGCCTCATCCAGCATTAGACTGAGTTTGGGTACACACTGTACTATTTTTTCAAACAGTTTTCTTTAAATTTCTGCTGAAATATGTTTCTGAATATTTGCACACGCAACATTTTAATGTAGAATTCTCCCCATGTCAAGTCCATTTAACTCTTGGCAATCTATCTTGTGTTCAAAGCCAAATGCGGGCCTGTGGCGTTTAGCCTCCTTGTATGCTGTGCGAAATACACGAGATGTAGTGGCAATTTGTTCTGACTGACTATTAACTATAGCCTGTACTAAGGTTTCTCCTTTTGCCCTATCAAGAATGCCTGCTGCTGCTAAATGACCCTTGGTCCGGGCATGTTCAAATACTTTTTTTCGGAGTGCCCGTTGCTGTTTTTTAACATCCGAAGCAGACAAGGTTACTGTACATGAGACCCATTCCTTTGCTAGTTTCATCCCCCCTGTCTTTTCTGGCCACAATGACCCCACCGCCTTACATGTTGTGCAGCCCAAACTTGAATTTTCCATTACAAGCCAGGGGTAGTAGGTCTACTTAACCTTGAACTGAGCTGCTGTCCTTGTGCATTCCATCCTTGATCTGTCGCTAGACGTCCCGCACTCTTCTCCGCTGCAAGCACTCTCCTCTCCCTCCGAATCTGACTTGTGGTGTACCTCCTCCCGCTGTTGCACCTGTCCAGCTGCTGCCGCGGAGCAAGCCGCGGCCCCCTGCTCCGGCTGTCGGTGAACGTGGCTTGCTGCTGCTGGGCTAACCTTAGCCTCCTGCAGTAGCTGCTCCTGGTCCTGCTCGTTAGCAGTACCGCTGCAACCACCCTCGTCTGTAGTCGATGACACCCTGACTCCAGTGGCGGCTGGTGATCCGTATAGTAGGAGGGTTGAACGTAGATTTTTTTTGTCAAATAAGTTGTGCAATAGTCAATTTTGGTGAGTTGTTTCTATACAATTCACTTATGACATTTAGGTAACATTAATGAACAAAGGGACAGCTACAGTATGTAAATAGTAAACCAATTTTTTTTTTTATTCCAGTCGATCATAATGATCATGATCATACTCACCAACGCTCACTGCGTTGGAGAGAGAGAGAGGTCTCTCTCTCTCTCTCTCTCTCTCTCTCTCTCTCTCTCTCTCACACACAGCATTAAGTACGTCACATGGAATCCCAAGCAGATCAGACCTAGTATACAGTATATGAATAACTTCAGTATGAGTACAGCATATTTTGCATATTGTTAAAAGAGCCAAGGCTGGCTTTCGTAAATTAAACATATGACTTAATGTCATCATCAGAAGAGTTGACATTCAGCTGTCCACAAGCCATAATCCACTTAAAAAAAATATAAATAAGTGTTTCATATCCTTTACTCCAGTAACAGTCCATGGGCATGTCGTATCTGTCCCCGTCGTTTGAAAAAGCAGGCATGATGGAAAGCAAAATACCGAACCAGCTAAACCCTTCGAGAAGCTTTGTGGTCCAGGCTTTCCATACAAGTGTCCATATAAATCCATTTAGTTAGATCCAACACTGTCTGAATGTAGTATCTTGTGATTATTATCAATTTCCGACAACTACTAGTCGAGCGTATTTTCCTGGTAGACCCTCGAGGTGATTCGGGGCGTGATGTCACGTGCCACTCTCAGCCAATAGAGTGACTACTTCGAGTGCTAGAGGAAAGCGCCCTCGGATATCGTATTTGAAGACGCTGATTAGATAGGACGCGCAAATAATTCTTTCTTCTTCTTCTTTCCTCTTCTTCTTCTTTGTGCCTGTTCCGGCACAAATTAAGCCCTGACTAAATAGCTCCAAACGTATAGCTATTGACTTAGCTGATTGATTGATTGAAAACTTTATTAACAGATTGCAGAATGGGTACAATACAGTACGGCCCAATACAAACAACTGCTAAGAGGATGCAGACCAGAAAAATACTTTTGTCTTGTTTACATAAGGGTCCTCCATTTTCAATTCATCAAGACATTTATGACATAAAATACACATATACAGTACTGTTTAAGAGATCATAAAAAAATATACATCCGAAGGGGAAGAAACTGTACATTGGAGGGGGTTGGGTGGGTGGGGGGGTTGACCAGGGACGTGCACAGGACTTTAGAGGGGCAGGTGCTCAAAGGCTGAAAAGGGCACTACACTTGTGTGTATATATTAACTGAGCGCGAGCACGATTTTTAAGGGCCCTTTTCGGGCGGGGGGCCCCCTTTTTATGCTTTTTGGGGGGTTATGGTGATCAAATTGTTATGGTTTGTAACCGACCCCAATCGCACAACACAAGACAGGTATGATGGTTTGCCAAGAAACAGATATTTATTGAACAACAGGGAAATACAGGGAAAAGGGCACTGTCCCTTTAAGGGAGAATCACAAATACAGGAATATAATATGAGGGGAAGGAAAGGTGCCTTTAAGAGGCGGGCAGGAAAAGGGAACACTAAGGGAAAGTAAGGGAACGCCTAAGGGAAGGTTAAGGGAACGCCTTGGGACAGAGGAACTAGAGACTAGGTAAACCAGGGACAAGGAGAATTAGGGAGAGAGGACTAGGGACTAGGAGAGCTAGGGAACAGGAGAAAACGGGGACTAGGGGAACTAGGGACAAGGAACTAGGTGGAACTAGAAGGGGAGAACTTGGGACCAGGAACTAGGTGGAACTAGAAGGGGAGAACTTGGGACCAGGAACTAGGTGGAACTAGAAAGGGAGAACTTGGGACCAGGAACTAGGTGGAACTAGAAAGGGGAGAACTAGGGAACAGGAACTAGGTGGAACTAGAAAGGGGAGAACTAGGGAACAGGAACTAGGTGGAACTAGAAAGGGGAGAACTAGGGAACAGGAACTAGGTGGAACTAGAAAGGGGAGAACTAGGGAACAGAGGGGACTGAGGCCCGCGGAGGCGGGCTGGGAAACAGGGAGGAACTGGGAGGACTGGTGGAAATCATCTGGGCCGCTCTGCAGGACAGAGGAGATAGTTAATGCACAAAAGGGAAAAAACAGAGCAGGTGCAGAACAGTCCAAATAACAAAGTGAACAAAGTAATAATATCTTCGTGTGACAAACACACAGGGGGAGATGTAAAGTCCAAAAATACTATTCTAAGTGAGAACCAAAAACAGAGGCAATACGCTGGGAGAGTGACATCACAATCTAAACTCACCCAGGCGTAATGGTACAGGAAACGCAGCGGGAAGGGGGCAAGGGGCATTACGCTGAGTGAGTGACATCACAATCAAAACTCACCCAGGCGTATGCGTAAAGGTACAGGGACAGCAACGGGAACGGGGGCAAGGGCACTACGCTGAGTGAGTGACATCACAATCAAAACTCACCCAGGCGTATGCGTAAAGGTACAGGGACAGCAACGGGGCGAGGGCATCGCCACCGGGTGGCTGGCTGTCCGAGCCGAGGGACAGAGTGCTGGAACAGTGGCGGTGACGAGGGAGTCGTCCACCGGGTAGCCGACTGTCGGAGCCGAGGAAACAGGGTGCTGGAACAGCGGCGGTGGTGAGGATGTCGTCCACCGGGTAGCCGCTGTCGGAGCCGAGGAACAGAGTGCGCGCCACACCTTGGTGTGCGCGTCGGAACAGTGGCGGTGGCGAGGGCGTCGTCCACCGGGTAGCCGCTGTCGGAGCCGAGGAACTGAGTGGCGCGCCACACCTTGGTGTGCGCGTCGGAACAGAGAGACGCCTCGGGGTGCGTCTGCGAGGAGGAGTGTGCCAAGCACGAAGGTCTGGAAGATGCGCGTCGGCGCGCTGAGGTCTGGAGAGCGTGCCAAGCTCGAAGGTCTGGAAGATGCGCGTCTGTGCGCTGGTACGGAGGAGCGTGCCAAGCTCGAAGGTCTGGAAGATGCGCGTCAGTGCGCTGGTACGGAGGAGCGTGCCAAGCTCGAAGGTCTGGAAGATGCGCGTCAGTGCGCTGGTACGGAGGAGCGTGCCAAGCTCGAAGGTTCTTGGAAGATGCGCGTTGCGCGCTGGTCTGGAGAGCGTGCCAAGCTCGAGCGTCCTTGGAAGATGCGCGTTGCGCGCTGAGGACTGGAGAGCGTCTGCGCTGGTCTGGATGTGCGTCAGGACGAACAGCTGCGCGGGGGTCTGCAGTGGAACGCTGGGGTGCCTCCCGTGGAAGTACAGGGAGCGCAGACCAGTCTCCCCCACAGGCAACGGCGACAGCTGGCGAAGGCTGGAGCAAACATCTCGACGCCGGAGAATGGAACAGCATAGGCAGACAGAGGATCTCCCGAAAGAGTCTAGATGTTTAGAGAATATGACTCGGCAAGTATACAACACGACCCCACGCCAAAACGAGGGGAAGCGCCCTGGTATTTAAAGCCCACGGGGGGACTAATTAGCCTGCCACCACAGGTGCGAGAGATAATAGAATATCGAACAGGTGTGGCCACTAAGGGTAAGGAACGAGAGGGTGGGGGCTAGAGAGAGTGAGTGAGAAGGGAAACTAAACAGTATAGAAGGGAAATAAACAGTATAGGCTTAAAGAAACAGAGAAAAGGTAGTGAGCAGCGGGCAAAACCTCACAGTATCCCCCCCTCCAACGGGAGCCACCCGGCGACCCAAAACAAATACAGACAGAGTGGCAGGGGGCAAAACAAGAGGTACTGGCCAAGCCAGCAGGGGAAGCCACCACAAGAGTGGGGCTAGCAAAAGAAACAGGGTCGCCGAGGGGTAACTAGGGTGGCAGAGGGGCAACTGGGGGAACTGGTCTAGAGGAACTGGGTCTAGAGAACTGGTCTAGAGGAACTGGTCTAGAGGAACTGAGGGGCGAGCAGGGTAGCTAAGGGGTAACCATGGAAGCACCGGGAAAGGGCTAGCAGAGGGAAGGTTAGCTGCCAGGGCACTGATAGCTACAGGGCCTATGCTAGCTGTACTGCTACATCAACATAGAGGCTGCGCAAGCTGCCGGAGCCAGGCTAGCAGAGGGAAAGGGTAGCTGCCAGGGCACTGATAGCTACAGGGCCTATGCTAGCTGTACTGCTACATCAACATAGAGGCTGCGCTAGCTGCCGGAGCTAGGCTGGCAGACAGGGCTGGACCAGCATGAGAGCACAAGCTAGCTGGAAGGACAGTCCTAGCTGTGTGAGAAAAACTGACCTTGCTAGCTGAAAGGGCAGTCCTAGCAGTGGGATAAACTACACAAAAAAAGTGGAGGCCATGCAGAGGGACCGGGTTAGCTGCTTGGGCCTGGCTAGCCACAGGGCCTATGCCAGCAGCAAGGGCTGCATAAACATAGAGGCTGTGCTAGCAGCCGGGGCCAAGCTAGCAGACAGGGGCTCTGCTGAGGGACTGGGTTAGCTGCCAGGGCATGGCTAGCTACAGGGGGGTCAAACAGGGCAAAACGGGAAGCAAACAGGGGAGCTAACCGGGGAGACTAACAAGCTAAACAGGGGAGTAACAGGCTAACAAGGGAGCTAAACAGGACTAACAGGGAAGCTAAACTGGGCAAACAGGGAAGCTAACAGGGCTAACAGGGGAGCTAGAGGGGAGACTAACAAGCTAACAGGGGAGCTAACAGGGCTAACAGGGGAGCTAGAGGGAACAAGAAAAAAAAAAGGCAAACTCAACATACACCGTCTGTGCTGGCTGGGGTCGTCGATTTGGTGGGGTCGTACTGTTATGGTTTGTAACCGACCCCAATCGCACAACACAAGACAGGTATGATGGTTTGCCAAGAAACAGATATTTATTGAACAACAGGGAAATACAGGGAAAAGGGCACTGTCCCTTTAAGGGAGAATCACAAATACAGGAATATAATATGAGGGGAAGGAAAGGTGCCTTTAAGAGGCGGGCAGGAAAAGGGAACACTAAGGGAAAGTAAGGGAACGCCTAAGGGAAGGTTAAGGGAACGCCTTGGGACAGAGGAACTAGAGACTAGGTAAACCAGGGACAAGGAGAATTAGGGAGAGAGGACTAGGGACTAGGAGAGCTAGGGAACAGGAGAAAACGGGGACTAGGGGAACTAGGGACAAGGAACTAGGTGGAACTAGAAGGGGAGAACTTGGGACCAGGAACTAGGTGGAACTAGAAGGGGAGAACTTGGGACCAGGAACTAGGTGGAACTAGAAAGGGAGAACTTGGGACCAGGAACTAGGTGGAACTAGAAAGGGGAGAACTAGGGAACAGGAACTAGGTGGAACTAGAAAGGGGAGAACTAGGGAACAGGAACTAGGTGGAACTAGAAAGGGGAGAACTAGGGAACAGGAACTAGGTGGAACTAGAAAGGGGAGAACTAGGGAACAGAGGGGACTGAGGCCCGCGGAGGCGGGCTGGGAAACAGGGAGGAACTGGGAGGACTGGTGGAAATCATCTGGGCCGCTCTGCAGGACAGAGGAGATAGTTAATGCACAAAAGGGAAAAAACAGAGCAGGTGCAGAACAGTCCAAATAACAAAGTGAACAAAGTAATAATATCTTCGTGTGACAAACACACAGGGGGAGATGTAAAGTCCAAAAATACTATTCTAAGTGAGAACCAAAAACAGAGGCAATACGCTGGGAGAGTGACATCACAATCTAAACTCACCCAGGCGTAATGGTACAGGAAACGCAGCGGGAAGGGGGCAAGGGGCATTACGCTGAGTGAGTGACATCACAATCAAAACTCACCCAGGCGTATGCGTAAAGGTACAGGGACAGCAACGGGAACGGGGGCAAGGGCACTACGCTGAGTGAGTGACATCACAATCAAAACTCACCCAGGCGTATGCGTAAAGGTACAGGGACAGCAACGGGGCGAGGGCATCGCCACCGGGTGGCTGGCTGTCCGAGCCGAGGGACAGAGTGCTGGAACAGTGGCGGTGACGAGGGAGTCGTCCACCGGGTAGCCGACTGTCGGAGCCGAGGAAACAGGGTGCTGGAACAGCGGCGGTGGTGAGGATGTCGTCCACCGGGTAGCCGCTGTCGGAGCCGAGGAACAGAGTGCGCGCCACACCTTGGTGTGCGCGTCGGAACAGTGGCGGTGGCGAGGGCGTCGTCCACCGGGTAGCCGCTGTCGGAGCCGAGGAACTGAGTGGCGCGCCACACCTTGGTGTGCGCGTCGGAACAGAGAGACGCCTCGGGGTGCGTCTGCGAGGAGGAGTGTGCCAAGCACGAAGGTCTGGAAGATGCGCGTCGGCGCGCTGAGGTCTGGAGAGCGTGCCAAGCTCGAAGGTCTGGAAGATGCGCGTCTGTGCGCTGGTACGGAGGAGCGTGCCAAGCTCGAAGGTCTGGAAGATGCGCGTCAGTGCGCTGGTACGGAGGAGCGTGCCAAGCTCGAAGGTCTGGAAGATGCGCGTCAGTGCGCTGGTACGGAGGAGCGTGCCAAGCTCGAAGGTTCTTGGAAGATGCGCGTTGCGCGCTGGTCTGGAGAGCGTGCCAAGCTCGAGCGTCCTTGGAAGATGCGCGTTGCGCGCTGAGGACTGGAGAGCGTCTGCGCTGGTCTGGATGTGCGTCAGGACGAACAGCTGCGCGGGGGTCTGCAGTGGAACGCTGGGGTGCCTCCCGTGGAAGTACAGGGAGCGCAGACCAGTCTCCCCCACAGGCAACGGCGACAGCTGGCGAAGGCTGGAGCAAACATCTCGACGCCGGAGAATGGAACAGCATAGGCAGACAGAGGATCTCCCGAAAGAGTCTAGATGTTTAGAGAATATGACTCGGCAAGTATACAACACGACCCCACGCCAAAACGAGGGGAAGCGCCCTGGTATTTAAAGCCCACGGGGGGACTAATTAGCCTGCCACCACAGGTGCGAGAGATAATAGAATATCGAACAGGTGTGGCCACTAAGGGTAAGGAACGAGAGGGTGGGGGCTAGAGAGAGTGAGTGAGAAGGGAAACTAAACAGTATAGAAGGGAAATAAACAGTATAGGCTTAAAGAAACAGAGAAAAGGTAGTGAGCAGCGGGCAAAACCTCACACAAATATTGAATATTGAACTATAATAATCAGTGCAGGAGCTCACTTATCCTTGAAAGACACTTTTATCACTGACTTAAAAGGCCCATACATCTCCATAAATGTTCAGGGGGGAGGGAATAAGTGCTTACCCTACAGACCCCAAGAAGTGCTGTATATTCTGTATTGTTTAATATAAATGCATTTTTTATTCCAATCCCGATTTGTATTTGAGATTCCCAAATCCCATCGGACTTGACTTCTTCGTGTCCCTCAATGAGTGAAATACCAGCATTCAACAGCGGTTTCTATCATCATCATCATCATCACCACCCACGCTATGCATAAAATATATAGGTCCGTGGAGAGGCACGCTGAGGAGGCCGTGCAAACTGCAATGGAATATGGGGCATCTCCCTCTCTTTACCTAATATTTTTATTCTATCCTGACATTTTTCAGTTGGAAGGGCAGTCTATATGCTTAACGATAAAAAAAAAAGAAAAAAAAATTATTAATTTTTTTTTCAAAAAGGGCACTTTTTTGATGAGGCTCAAAAAGGCAGGTGCTCAGGCACCCCTTGGCCTCTATGTGTGCACGTGCCTGGGGTTGACATTTACCAAGGCCAGTTTCTAATTGCAGCCAGTTTTGAAGGAGGGTAGGGATTCACATTATTTTACGGCTGTGGGTAGGGCGTTCCACATTATTGTGGAATAATTGTGAAACGTGTTTAGTCTCTTGTTTGAGCCGAATCTGGGTTGAACATGATTTGTGGAACTCCCTCTGGTGTTGTGGTAGTGCTAAGCTATGGCTTCCTAATTTCCCCACTACATCTGTGGCCAGCTAGCTATGGATTAGGTCAGTGATTCTTAACATGGTGTCTTGGGACGCCCCGGGGGTCCTAGAGGATGTTCCAGAGGGTCCCCAGGAAAATGGGGAATAATTTAATTTCACTATTTCATTGAGTAGAAGTTAGCATAAATTGACTTTATTGTAAGTTTCAATCTCTCCACTGTTAAACCAGGGTAAATCAGGGTAAATCAGCTGGGAACAGGGTAAATCAGGGTAAATCAGCTGGGTACAGGGTAAACCAGGGTAGGTAAATCTGCTGGGAACAGGTTAAATCAGGGTAAATCTGCTGGTAAATTGGGAACAGGGTAAATCAGGGTATGGGAACAGGGTAAACCAGGGTAGGTAAATCAGCTGGGAACAGGGTAAATCAGGGAAAATCTGCTGGGAACAGGGTAAATCAGGGTAAATCTGCATTTCACTATGATGCCCCTAGCTCATGGAATGAACTCCAACAGTCCTTAAATATTGAGATTCTCCCCTCTGTTGCAGAGTTTAAGACCTTGATCTCCAACCTTTGTCAATCAAGTTGTACGTGTTTTAATTGATTTGTTATCCTTGCTTTTGTCTACCCTCATCTTGTCATCTTATTGTTATGATTTTATATGCTTTATTTATGCTTATTGTATGTACACTCGACGTGGCTGTAAATGAGGGAAACCTCAGTTGCCTTTCGAGTTTAAATAACGGTTTGAAAATGAAAATGAAAAGTGTGTTGCAGAGATTATAGGCCTAAAGTGCTGCTGTGATGATAACATACTGTATAGCACTAGATACTTTTACCAAGCTGAAAAGTACATATCTGCTTTCTGCTGTTTGGTCAAGGAATGTTTCCCTACCCAATAACTCACAATAGGTAGGCCCATCTTACTGAAGAATGCCTGTTTTAATAAATACTGCATATCCAGCTTGAAGTGTTAGGCTACTGACAAAATGTTATCTTTTTTTATCAACAATTGAGTACCTCAGTTGAAGAACCATATACTGTAACTCTGTTTTAGGTTTTCAGAGGAACAACGTTTTCTAACTTTATTATCTAAAGATGGTGAATTTGATTATTGTGTTCATTCATAGTTTCCTGTTCAAGACAGAGGTTGAGAACTTTACTATCTAAAGATGGTAAATTAGACTGTTGTGTTCATTCATAGTTAAAGACCGTAAAGGTTGAGTACTTTATTATCTAAAGATGGTAAGTTAGCGTGTTATGTTCATTCATAGTTAAAGACCGTAGAGGTTGAGTACTTTATTATACAATCGCCCCCAAAAGTGGCCATTTTAGTTTTCGTTTTTGAGGACTGCATACTTTTTTTGCAAACCAAAATACTATACTTTATACTTATAGCACATGCATGAGCCTGGTCTGAAAGATGACATTCTGAAGTTTCTGTTACATTAACACTTTAATCGCCATGGGTTAAATTCATAATTTACCATCCCTCGCCAGCTCTATTTGTCTATGGAGAAGTTCCCCTTCTTTGCAGGGCTATAACTTTTTAAATTCTATTGCTAAATTGCCATTATTATGGCCCATTCAATGTCCTATATGTATTGTTCAGGGTGTAGCAACGTTAAACTTTTTCATTCACATATTCATACTAAAATATGGTCTAAAGTATAAGTATGTTTTTATCGTTTTCTGCAGCTTTCTTCAGAACGTGATTTATAGCCCCAAATGCATTATATTGATGATCAAATACAGTTTGGTAGGAATCTGTGCGAGATAAAAAATTTCAACTGCACGTACTTCTAGAAGTTTCTACGCATCATCTGATGATGACCGGATGGGCGAGGGATCGTTTATAATTCCGTGGGCAGCGTTAGATGATTCATCCAGAGTGGGTCATATGTTCATCAGATCAGTTAGTATAGAAGACGTTAGAAAATAACGCTGAATCTTACCGTGGCTTCCTCGTGCCGCTGGCAGATGAGCGTGGAACAGATTTTTTCTATTATGGGATGTAGAAATGCCCGATCCATTTCCAGGTTGTATAATAGTATATACGTCCAAATAACGTTGTTTATTGAGTTAAGGCGAGCGATCTATTATCCAGTGTTTCAAGATGGAGTCGCGGGAGCTATAGCGAGTGGTCGAACCACATATGGAGTGAGCACTTCCGGTTCAAAGGGTGATTTCCGGTTGGCGATCTGCCGATCGGCCACCAGATGGCGCTCTTGAACCGCTAGAGAGTTGAGAGGAGATCAGCAGTGTGTCTCAGGGCTCCGGAAAGGAAATATGATTTTGATGACAGATTTTTGAAATATTGACATCAAAGACGAGTTACGGCGTCTTCGGCAGAATGAGCATGGCTAGGAATGACGTGAAAACTCGTCCGCGGCGATCATAGTGTTAAAGAAAATTCACTTTTAGTGCTAATGAAAGAGTTCTGAACTTGAGTTGTAGAAAAACTTGTTACTCACGTTTTTCTGTAGTAGTTACTAGTCCAGAAGTAGTATTTTCCCCCAAAACACCCTGGGTCCAATAGCCTGAATTCTTGTGTAGTACATTTCATAAAAATTCGTTCAGAAATGAGTGATTAGAAGCGGTTTTGGTAAAAATATATATATCGAATTAAAGCCCTATATATAAGCCCTAATATATATTGTATAAAGAAATATGAACACCGAGCCGCTAGAAGTCACCAAAGTGCAGGTGGTCAAATCGTCCTCAAGAGGGCCCACATGTGGGCTGTTGCATGGTAAGAGGCTTTAGTTCTAAAGATGGTAAATTTGATTGTTGTTTTCATTCATAGTTTCATGTGAATCACATTCATACTCGCAAGGCAAATCCCAAGGCAAATACATTTCAAAAGTTATAAGTTATAAATAATAATGCAGGACCTGTTGCAGAGGTCTTTATTCGGCATGCAACAACACTCAATGTTTTAGCGGTACACACACAGCGGTTAGTTTTTAGCACACACACCGGAACACACACGCATGCATTGTCTCTTTAGAATAGCCGATGCTATTCGTCTCTGCGATTACCCATCCCGTCGTCCTTCCCCCCCAAGGGCAGCCGGGAGCAGACAGGCGTCAACGTGAGCCACGCCAGGGGACCAATCCAAGTGCTCCTGTCCGTCTTCGTCAAGGACACCACAGCGTTAGCGATCTGTTGTTGTGCATGTTTTTCCATTGGGTTTATCTTATCGGGGGGGAAACCCTTGCGAGCACGGGGAGAACATGCAAACTCCACACAGAAAGGCCTGGGAGATACCCCACCTGGGTACCTGGCATCATGGAAACCTGGTCCCCAAGCGGGAATCGAACCCTGGACCTTCTTGCTGTGAGGCGACAGTGTTAACCACTACACCACCGTGCCGCCCATAGGTTATATAGGGTTAACCTGTTCCACCCCAGGTGAAAATCTGCATAAAATGTATACCTAGGTAAATGGAATATTGCTCCACTTCTACAAGGGCTATTTGCATATTCTTGGTATCTAGGAACATCTATGGACCTCAATGAATGTATTCTCAGTGTCAGAAATATTGTGTCTATTACTAGGCTTGCTTAAATTGTGATGAAACAAAGGAAAATATGAAGTATGATTTTTCTTTTCATCTTTGACAGTGAATAAAACCATGATAATAATGACCAAACTTAAAAAACTGCCACTGAGCTCATTCAGTACCCTCTTGAGATCATGTGTACAAAAGATCTAAGGAAATTAATAAAGGGAAGATGATCAAACTGAAGGTTCTGTATATACAGTACTGAATTCTCCCATCCGGACCAATGCAATTTGAAATATTATTATAGAATATAGAATATATGCTTATACATTACCTTATTATAGCCAATTCGCACATTTATATATATATACATATAGTATCTTTCAAATGGCCAAATAACAGATACTGATATTTACTGTAATCGACTGTACTATTTTATTTCCCCCACAGTGTAACCATTTTGAAACAAATTTCAGATCTAATTCTTCCTACATGGTAACAAAATAGTGTGGGGAAACTGACTGTGTTTCAATATTTGTCAAAAACGTTACCTTTTGTAGCTTATTATCGCGAATCATAACAATTATTGACATAATTCATTCAGAACACTGAACTTTGAACCCCCATAGAACTTGCCAGGAAGTGTAGATCGGAGAAATTTCAACGCTGGCAGATAGCTAGCGATCTCCTCTACAAAATGGCAGCAAAAAAGCTTCAATTCCCATGGTTCAACATTTCCATTTCCGGTTCCGGGTCAAATTGGCGATCGCAAATAGAAAACTTAAAATGATTTAAGTACACTTTTAACCTATTGCTAAACTATTGCCAACCTAACGTTTTACATTCTACATGTATTTGTGACATAGTAGTGATGTTAATACTTGAAAACGGTTGATTTTAAAATCACAAATTATTTTGCATCTTCATAAAAATATGCCTATAATTTAATAAGGTCAAAAGGGGTCGGTACCGACCCCGTCGAGTGGAACAGGTTTGTACTTCTATTCTATTCACATAATATGCTTACTACATATATCTATTCTATTCACATATATGCTTACCACATGTATCTATTGCTATGTCCGCCCATCACAATCACGCACTGTCTAACGCCTGTCCCGTCTGCGTGTTGCTTTTTAACAGCGGAGGAGTGCAAGAATGTGACAATGTGACCATGTGACCGCGGCAGCGCGAGAGAGCGGCAGTGCGGAAATAGGTTGTCTATTGCCATTCTCTAAGACAAACGCTAACCTTAACCAGCTCCTTAACAGCGCCTAAACTTAACCTTTCTAACCTTAACCAACTCCGAAACAATGCCTAACCTTAACCATAACCTTAACCATGCCTAACCTTAACCTTAACCATAGAAAGAATATTGCCATTCTCTAAGACAAACTCTAACCTTAACCAGCTCCTTAACAGCGCCTAAACTTAACCTTTCTAACCTTAACCAACTCCGAAACAATGCCTAACCTTAACCTTAACCTTAACCATGCCTAACCTTAACCGGCGAAAGAATACACGTAAAAAAAAAAAAAAAAAAAAAAATTGATGGGATTCAAACTTGAAACCAACGCAGGACCGCCGCGCTGCCAGGTGAGCTAAGCTTCGAATGAGAATCATGGCGGTTTACGGCTAAATAATGCCGCAAGCTCTGCCGCTCCGCTCTGCGGTTGCCGCGCCTGCCGCGGGGCGTGTCGCAGCCAATCAGGGAAAACGCGGAAGCATTCGGCGCACTCCTCCGCTGTTAATAAGCAATAGGCGTCCCGTCTCCCTGAGAGTGGCTGTCTCGTGGTGATGACCGGGAGGATGTGACCCTCGCTGCACCGCGCCCATGTCCCCATGCCTCAAATAGATCCGCCATTAGCTCTATTTTAAAATATTTCAAAATGTTCAGTTGCTATTGCATGCACTTATCTGTGTTTCATTACGCATATGAGTGCATGCTTACCAACTGTTCGCCTGTTTTATTGCAACACTACTATCACCGACATCTAAGAAGGGAGATCCCCCCTTCAACGGCCCTTCTAAGGTTTCTCTCCTCCACATTGCCTGTGGTGCATCTTTTCCTATTGCTAGGTTTTAGTGAGTTTTTCCTTACCTTTGCGTGGGGTATGTCTGGGAGTGTTGCATTTATTTATTTTATGTTTTTTGGACTTTATGGTATTTTTGTTTTGTTCTTGATTTATTGTGATGTTTCTTCTTGACTTGTTTAAAGAAGACATGTTCGGTCCATGGGGACAATAACGTGTGTTGTCGGGCCTTACAAATACATTTTATTTTATTTTATTTTATTTATATGGCTCTTCAGTGCAAATGTACACTTGTACTGACGAGTCCAAAGCAAGATTACTGCTGTAGACGCATGGCTACCTCAGCTGTCTCACTGAAAGGGAATGTTCCTTCACAAATAGTACATGCATACACACATGTATGTCAGGAATGGAGGTAGGTGAGTTCCAATGGGTGAAGGCAATCACAGAGACGGAGAGTGTTTACTCTTGAACAGGTTCGACTTTAATAGTAAGAACACAAGAGTGATTTCTAAGAGAGATAAATGCTAAATAGCACAGGCAGGAAATAAGGTAAATAGGAGCTTATTGGAGGTCCAGAGTTGAACCGTCCGCGTTTTCCCCGAACGCAATTAGTGAAGACCTGACAATGAACAAGCAGAAGACAGGTAGGTTACATAGACACCAAATACCAACATTCCACACACACCCCCGTGACAGCCAATCAGGAACCACCCCTAAGTGACAGCACTAATTGACAGGGAAAGGACAGGTGACAAGCCCAGTGACATATGCCAGGAATGTGGGTGGTCACCGACCTCAGTCGGTGTCCAGAACGTAACACATGTATATGTATATATACTGTATATATACTATGTATATATATATACACACACAGTACATGCATACACCCATATAGACATGCATACAACCATACATGACACACACACACACACACACACACACACACACACACACGCACACATGTTATTACATGTGATTAAAGACTAACATTCTGTCACATCGAGCGTCTTCATCAGCATAAACTGGAAGAAATTAGGAGGGAGGGTCATCAATCTACCAATACTAGAAAGGAGAAAGGGAAAAACTACATGTATACAAATAAATAACACAAGTAACTAAAATGAATAAGCTCTACCACAATAGCATGTTGTCATAACCACATGTTTTCTTTTCAGACCTTCAATCCGATGCGTTCAGAGACGACACCCCGACTCTGCCACCAAGCAGTGCGCCGGCCCTCAACTGAGCTACTAACCCAATGCCCCTGCTGATACAGCGAGGAGACCCCTCACGTCATGCCCCTGCTGATACAGCGAGGAGACCCCTCACGTCATGCCCCTGCTGATACAGCGAGGAGACCCCTCACGTCACTGTGGCCAGTGTTACCACAAGAGAAACATCCATGGGCAAAACAGACTGAATGAAATGTGTCACCTACCTATCAAAGACGATCATAACAACTTGACAATAGATGATGTTTGTGCAAAATGTGAAATTAAAGCCCTGTATTTGAGAAGGGAGAAAACAGAAGAACCAAAGAATGCTGTGGGTTCAAACACCAATGCAGGGTGGAAAGGACGTGTGTGCAGATATACTGTAAATCAAGCATGCACATTATGCACACACACCCAAATATACTTGTATATACAGTACATGTGTAACGGTTGTGACGTCACCTTAAACTTGCCCCGAGTGGGAGTCGAACCCCGGTCTCCCACACCGCAGGCAGCAACACAGACCGCTATACCAAGAGGTGAATTCACTTCTAGTACTGGGTCTATGCATATTTTGAGGATGTGAGAGTGAGTTTAACCCATAGCACCGCTACTCACCCCAGCCCTTCTTGACTGCGCTTCACGATACCATCCGTTACACATGCATACACCCATACACACACACACACACACACACACACACACACACACACACACACACACACACACACACACACACACACACACACACACACACACACACACACACACACACACACACACACACACACACACACACACACACACACACACACACACACACATCTTTGTGTGCTATTTGAGGAGATGGAGTGTTGAGCAACATTGCCATTTTTTTTGTAGAATGTAAATAGAAAGTTGTGCAATTTCCTCATTTGTGAGGGTGTAGCAGTGTTACAATTATACCAGCATATCTTCTGAGTATAAAGCTGAGTAGCTTGTGTTCAGTTCTTTTTTCCATCTGGTCTGTTACAGTAATAGGTCATATCCATCATCGAGATCATCTGACGCAGATATGTATGTTTTGTATGAATTGCTAAATCTGTTTTCCATCATTTACAAAATATATTCTGTATTTACCATCACACTGCAGGATGCTCAATTACAAGGCTAGACCATATCCAATCAGGCTTATAAAACACCAGTCAGAGGTTGTGTCAGTTATATAACTTTGTTAACAAGACTAAGGATCGCAGGTTTAGTTGCTATTCCATCATAGCATTCTTAGGTATAGTAGTTTATTATAATGCTCAGATACTGTGTTTTGGTTTAATTTGTCAATACGTTTTATATATGAGGGTGGGGGGGTATTATGAACATCTTTTATGTTACATTAAAACTATTATAAATTTGACAATAAAGTATTTTGAGAAAGCTGAATGATTCTATTAGATAATACATAACTCAGTGACTATGTGTGATCAATCATGTGTTTTTCTTAGCCCTTTCACATGTGACCTTTCTTTTGGATTCTTTCCTAAGAAAAAGGTACCATTGTAACATCATTAGAATGTTAAGTCAAAATTGAACACCTGAAAAGATTAGAATCTACAGAGAGGATAATCATTCATCAATAATCATATATCATTATTATCATCATCATCATCATCATCATCATTACTGTATTTGTAATTGTTCAATATTTCCACTATAGTTTTATCTGTTCATAATTATTACCCTCTGTGATGTCACAATCAATCAATTAGCTTTAATTAATTAAACTCTTGGGTGTGTGGGGTATCCAGGCAGAGAAGAGAATAATTAATAAGAAGAAAGTGCTGGAAGAAAACAATAATTACAATTTGATTTATTTTAGACTATTCTCCTTGCAAACTCCCCCCCCCCCAAACATAACAAACATGTTCCGCGGATTCAAGGAAGCCATCGGAAATTGTTGAGAAGATATGTCCCCTTTAACCTCTTCTGTGAGTCCTGAAAAATGCTTGCATAAGCAGGGGAATTCAAAAAGCAAAGGGTGATGACTAAATGTAGATAATTCTTGTCTAAATATATATGTACTATTAGCACATGGTCAAACTCTCTATAGTTAATCTACCATCAGTGAGCCCCTTTATTTCGTAATGGCGGAGTGATGAGCAACATGCAATAAGTGTGTGTGTGTGTGTGTGTGTGTGTGTGTGTGTGTGTGTGTGTGTGTGTGTGTGTGTGTGTGTGTGTGTGTGTGTGTGTGTGTGTGTGTGTGAGAATGTGTGCATACATGTGTACATGACTTTCTGTTGCTGAAAAGAAGAGCATTTCCCTAATTGCTCTTGTATCGAGTGGAGCCAAGATCAGGAGGACACAGACGCTGTAAGTTGAAACATGAATAATTTTATTTGAATAATGAAACATTAACAAAGTTACAGTTATTTTATACACATCAGAATTAGGCTGCATAATTATAATGATAATCATCTCTCAATTTACTCCAGAGAGAGGCATTAACAGCCTCTGTAACAGCATTAAATTCGGTTATATTTGGTTTTATATCGAACATCAGAAAGGTTATAAGAATCATGGCACAGATCAAGTGCAATTTTACTCAAGTACCTAATGTAATATAATCTATAATCAATTTTACTGACACCTTTCCCTTCTACAGTCCGTACCAACGATGGAAGAATATCTTTATGACTTCAATAATTATAATTTTTCCACCATCGACTTCCCCGATAGTTTTGTACCTGGGATCCAGCCGATCGAGATAGTGTCTCTTGTCTGCTACGGCCTGGTCTTCCTGCTGGGGGTCCCTGGTAACGCCCTGGTGGTGTGGGTGACGGGGTTCCGCATGCCTCGCTCAGTCACCTCCATGTGGTTCATGAACCTCTCCCTGGCCGACCTCCTGTGCTGCCTGTCCCTGCCGCTGCTCATGGTCCCTCTCGCCCATGACAACCACTGGCACTTTGGCCCAGTGGCCTGCCAGCTGATCACGGGCCTGTTCTACCTGGTCATGTACTGTAGCGTTCTGCTGCTGGTTCTGATGAGCGTGGACCGCTGGTTGATGGTCAGCAGACCCGTCTGGTGCCAGAACCACAGACGGCCTCGGAAGGCCGCCTGGGCGTGCATCGGGGTCTGGTGCCTGGCGGCGCTGTGCACCGTCCCCCAGTTCGCCTTCACCCGGGAGGTGGAAGCAGGGAAGGAGAAGAGGGAGTGTGTGGGACAGTACACCGTGGTCACCTCCTTCCGTTTCCTGCTGGGATTCGTCCTGCCCTTCCTGGTCATCGTGGTGAGCCACTGGGTTGTTTACACGAGGGCGACGAGCGGGAACGCCACCGCGGCCCGTTCCAAGCGCACACTGAGGGTGATCGTCGCCGTGGCGATGAGTTTCTTCCTATGCTGGCTCCCACTGTATCTGCTGGATTTCGTGATATTGCAGGTCCCTAAGAAGTCACCCTACAGGCCCAGCGTCCACCTGGTGCACAAGCT
This sequence comes from Notolepis coatsorum, assembly GCF_963971535.1. NCBI lineage: Eukaryota > Metazoa > Chordata > Actinopteri > Aulopiformes > Paralepididae > Notolepis > Notolepis coatsorum. Next base: position 214,254,770 of record NC_140165.1, on the reverse strand, counting down.
GGCGCTCTGCCTGGCGTACTTCAACAGCTGCCTCAACCCCCTGCTCTACGTGTGTCTGGGACGGGGCTTCAAGGAGAGCAGGAGCCGCTCCCTGCGCAGCGTCTTCCACTTTATCAGTGAGGACCCTGTGGCCCGGACGGCCATCACAACACAGCACAACATCACCAAGGACACCGGCAACTCCAGTACAAAGGTCTAACGTTGGGGGAGTGGCGCAGACCCGGCCCCATGGGCGGGCATTGGGGGGCCTGGCCCGCCCACTGAGTCAGCTGTGCCCACCCTGAATTTTTTTTTTTTTTTTTTTTGTCAATCAAAGTCGACTATCCAAATGCTTAGTCGGGGACAGCCCTAGTGGGCACTGATGTCATCAACAACACTACTGAAGCTAGCACGGCACTCTGTGAGAATTCGTTTTCTACCCTCAAGAACATCTTTACAGAACATCGCCTTAGTATGCTTCATCGACGCAAGGCCAATTTAATTCAGTTGGCATTTGAGAAGGACTTAACAAAAAAGTTCAGGAATGAGTGGAGGGGCAGTGTTTTAAGAAGATTTCACTCTGTCCCCAAACGCCGCTTGCCGCTCTACTAATGATGGTGAGTAGCCTGTGGAGGAATTTTGTTTGCTTTTTTATGCACCTTATTTTTGTCAGTTCAGTTCAGTTTGTCAGTGCATTCAGAAGTGTTGAATAAATGGAGACTTTTCAAAGATATAGAATAGAATAGAATAGAAATGTATTACCCTGAGGGAAATTTGACACTGCAAATCACTCAACATTAAACATTTAGACAGAACAAGTCACGAATAAGAATAACAAAACAAATGGCCTAAGAATAGAATAAAATGAAATAGAATAAAAGATACAGTAAATAAATACAGTAAAAATATACTGAAGTCTACAGTAGGTGTAATATTGCACAGTGCTGTTTAAAAAGTAAGAGTCCAGGAAGATGGTAACTGTCACTCTGTGCTCAGTGATGCAGTGAGGCACAGTGATATTGTATAGTCTGATGGCTGTCGGAATGAAGGACTTCCTGTGCCGTTCAGTGCTGCATTTAGGTAGTGTGAGCCTATAACAATACATGCTCCTCCTGTCAGCCAAGTCTGTGTATAGTGGGTGGGAGGGGTTTTCCCTGATGGCCTGGAGCTTAGCAAGGTTCCTCCTCTCCGCCACCCTCGCTAGGGCGTCCAGCTACACCCTAACCACGCTACTGGCCTTCCTGACCATCTTATCCAGCCTGTCTGTGTCCCCTGCTCTCAGTCCGCTGCCCCAGCAGGTCTGTTATATATATCCGTTCAGTCTGTTTTTGTATAAGTGAATGTTCTTAAGATAGAGAAATTTGATTTTTCAATTGCCTCTCTGCTGTTTAGTTCAGCACCATGGGCAGCGCCAAGCAAGCCACAGCGCCGTTGTCCCAGCTGAAACGTATAAAACGGAACCTGTGTCGAAAAACCATTGTGCCCCCCCCCCCCCCCCCCCCCCCCCCCCCCCCCCCCCCCCCCCGAGAACATTTTATGCCCCCCCACTAATTTGTTTCTGCAGCCTGGTCTGGAGTGGCGGTGGGGGGTGACGTTTCTCTCAGATGATACTCTGAGGTCGGTTGTGCAGTTTCCCTCGTGTTTGGTGTAAGACCCAATGCGGATGGGTGTCCTAACCACTTGAGGGCGCCAGAGCACAGGGTTATTATAGTTTTGTGTTACAGTAACTATAATAACCTTACGCGCCAGACACCCCTCAGAATTTAGCTTTTTGGCAAATGCAACTTTTTTTTTTTTTTTGATCAAATTTTTTTATTATTAATTACATGAAACCGGACAACACAATAACCACAGTAACAAAAAACATAACTTCACAGGAGAATAACAAACAATAATAATACAGAATAATAAATTATAAGACAAAAAGAAAAAGAAACAGCGTCCAACCTATCAAATATAGGTGGCTACTTCAATAACAAAAAGGGGTCTTCAAGACATGGCAACCTTTCCCCACCTTTACAAAGTGGAGTGACTTAAAAGATTGTTTATGAGAGTGTTGTCGCAGATTTACTGTAGATAGCCTAGGTCCCTTACACATGTTCAAGACTGCCAAACTCGCAGACGGTAAAGTGTAAGAAGAAAGAAATTCCTCTTCCAAGTTGGTTGACAGGTCAATCAGTCTGCCAATATTAGTCCCTTGGGGAGATGGCATGTGAATTGACATATAGCGCAGAATAGCTAAATACCAACCCCCCCTAAAATCCCCCCAGCCAAAGTTAAGAAGGACAAGACAAAAACCAAGACAGACAAGACATTTCCTCCTCCCCCTCCCCAGAGACCGCCGGACCCCCCCGATCAGGCGCCCCAACCCCGCTCAGCCGCACACGGCGGTCTTTACCTTCTCAGCTGCTGCGAACCACAGGTCAATGCCAGCCTGCCCTACCCCAATCACCCGAGCCGTGGATATCTCAAGATAAATCACATCCAATAGAGTTAGGGACCAGTTGATCATTGTCAGCTTCTCAGGCTCCTTCCATCTCATTGCTATAAGCTTCTTCGCTGCTGTGACGCCCGCTAGGACAACCCTTTTCAGTTGTACGGACGCGGGTAGTGTCGTTATATCGTTCAGGAGTAGCGTAACAGCTGTGAATGGGATAGTTAAGCCACACAGATCTGAAAGTTTGTCCGTTATTGACCTCCAGAAACGGGCCACTGGTGGGCAATCCCAATACATATGCATATAAGTGCCAGTGGCCTTTTGAGAGCACAAAGTGCACCGAGAGTCGGTTATCAGTCCCATAGCAAATAGCTTCCTAGGTGTAAGATAGGTCCTATGAATATAATTAAAATTAATTTGCTGGTGATTGGGGTTGCGGGAAGATAATGCCACATTTGCCCAAACATCATCCCAGTCAAACTCGGGGTCCAACTCCGGGATATCCACACGCCAGATTGTATCCAATGATAAATTTTTATACGTGGATTGAATTAAGAGCGTATAAAAGTCTGAGACAAACCCTCTGGATGTCGTTCTGTCCACTATGAGCCTGAGGAAGGGGTGTGGTTGCAAAGCTTGAGCCCACGGTACGCCATGCGCCCTCAGTGCTGACCTTAGTTGAAGGTAAAGAAAGAAGGACTCGCCGGGAAGATCATAAAATTCTCTTAAGTCCTGAAACGCACGGAGGCCGTTCTTATCATAAATATCCTCCAGAGTATGCACTCCCCTCCTTTGCCATTGAGGAATATTAACCGGCTTGTGTCCAACAAGTAATTGCTGGTTATTAAAAATTGGAGAGTCCAGGTGCCAAGGGCATTTAACCCCACACGACCTCTGTACATTACGCCACGTTTGGATCACGTGAGTTATGATCGGTCCATACCTCAGCCGGCATTTCGCAATAGAGACAGTGGAGTACACTACATCCTGCAATCTTAGCGGAGACACCGCCGCCGCTTCTAAGGAGCGCCACGATACAGCCTCTACAGGGTCTAGCCAGCACATCAGAGGTCTCAGTGAAAAGGACCAGAAATAAAGTTTAAAATCAGGGATTGCGAGGCCCCCATCTTGTTTCCTACGTTGAGTAGTAGCCCTTTTGATTCTCGGGCGTTTGTTATTCCAGACAAACTTAGATACCATCGATTGTACCTTGCGCCAGTGGTCTATTGGAGGGGGCAGGGGGAGCATTGAGCTAATAAAATTTATCCTAGGCAGGATGTTCATTTTGATTATGGAAGCCCGGGCTTGTAAGGAGTTAGGAAGGGACGACCACCTGTCTAGATCCTGGCGTATTTTATCATAAGTACCCGTGAAGTTGTACTTAGTAGTTTGGTTCAGCGTGGGGAATATCTCTATGCCCAGGTATTTAAAATGTTCTACTATGGGGATATCAGCTGGTAGTCGTACCGCCTTGGCCAGTTCATTAAGAGGTAGGCAGGCTGATTTGTTCCAGTTAATCTTAAAACCTGACAATTTACCAAAGTCGTCGATTATCCTCAATAATTTTGTGGCCGACCGGGAGGGGTCGTCCATGAAAATCAGCAGGTCATCCGCATAGAGAGCAATTTTGTGTGGAGTATTGTTGACCATTATGGGGACGATGTCCTCCGATTGCCTAATAAATTGAGCCAAAGGTTCGAGGGAAAGCGCGAACAGTCCCGGGCTCAGAGGGCAACCCTGTCTAGAAGATCTGGAGACTGGAAAGAGTGTGGAACAGTTTTTGCCTGTCAGTATCATCGCAGACGGCGAGGCATACAGGACTTTAATCATATGAATAAAACTCTTTCCAAGACCCATGACCTCAAGTACCTTCCACAGGTATGACCACTCAAGTCTGTCAAACGCCTTCATGGCATCCAAAGACAGAACTGTGGATGGAGTTGTATTGTCTTTACTGTTATCGATTACATGCAACAGCCTCCTAAGATTATCTGCAGCCAGACGCCCCGGGATAAAACCAGTTTGATCGCAGTGTACCAATACAGACATAAATCTCTGCAGGCGACGGGCCAGCACCTTGGCAAACACCTTTAAATCGGCCCCGAGAAGACTCAAGGGTCTATAGCTACCACAATCATTGGGATCTTTGTCCTTTTTGAGAAGTAAAGAAATCAACGCCATATTGACATCTCTTGAGAACTCCCCTTGTTCGATAGCGTAATTGATCATATCGAGCATCAATGGACCCAGTTGGTCCCAGAAAGCTAAATACACTTCGGGTGGAATACCATCCCAGCCTGGCGCCTTACCCCTCTGCATTTCAACAATAGTCTCCCTCAATTCTACGAGAGTAATCGGTCTCCCCAGTTCCTTGGCCTCTTCCTCAGAAATGTGGGGTATCTCAAGCCCGCCAATGAACGATTCAAATCTAGAGTCATCCAGATTACCCTCTGAGCTATATAACTGTGAGTAAAACTCTTTAAAAGTGTCATTGATCTTTTTCGAATCAGTAGTGACTGCACCCTGGCTCGTCCTAATCGAGGGGATATCTGAGAAATGATCATTTGAGCGTATTTTCATTGCCAATAGATGGCTAGGTCTGGAGCCGTGAAAATAGTAATTTTGTCTTGTCCTATGTATCAAAAACTCAGACTGTTGTTTAAGTATGGAGTTTATTTCTTTTTTGACTATCTTACGTTGTGTGTTTAGTCGTTCATTATAGTCAGTTTGCAAGGATGCGTATAGGTCCGCATATAATGATTCCAGTCCTTCTAGCTTTTTTGACCGGGATTTTCGCAAATTGGAGGCAAATAGTGTGACATGACCCCTGATGAATCCTTTCAATGCGTTCCACAGGACCCTAGGGTCTTCTACTGTGCCAACGTTGATCTGCAAAAATTCTGCTAGTTTACTCCTGAACTCAGAACAGAAGTCATCGTTCTTTAGCAAGGTCGAATTAAAACGCCATCTGGGAGCTCTTGCGGAGAGCCTGCCAAAGGTTGCCGTAAGGAAAATCCCCTTGTGGTCTGAGAGAGCCAAGGGAACCAATGAGACATCGAAACTATCAAACATATTAGGGGACGCGAATGCATAGTCAATTCGAGAGAAGCTTTTGTGTCTGGCTGACAGGTGAGAGTAATCTCTGAGGGTGGGGTTGCATAAGCGCCAGAGGTCTGAGAGCCCCGTGTCTTTGGCCCACATCCTGAGGGCCTTAGAGGCCCGTTTCTGGTCGCTCGTTTCAGAGGGCCCAGACCTATCCATCTCCGCATCCCAGCACGCATTAAAATCGCCACCCACAATGAGAGCGTATCCATTAAGTTCCAACATATTCTTCGTGATTGTATTATAGAACGCTGAATCAAATGTGTTAGGAGCATACAATGCTATTATAGCCATCTTCCTATGCAAGAATTCAACTTTTGCTATAGTAATCCTTCCCTCCGTGTCCGACCATACATCCAAGATTTTGATATCAAGGTTACGTCTTGTAACTATGACTACTCCTTTCGTCTTATCATCGGCTGAGGATGCGGAGATAACGTGATATTGCCGATTTGCCAGTCTTGACACGTCACCTACCATTAAATGCGTCTCACTAAGGAGAGCAAGGTCAATATTTCTCCTCTTCAATAGCCAAAGGACACTGGCACGCTTGTGTGGGGCGTTAAGCCCTCCTGCGTTCCAAATTAAAATATTCAATTTAGCCATGGTCGAGCTTGTATAAGTGCGTAGAGAACATACCCGTGCAGCCAGGCTGAGTACAGAGGTGCCGATCCCGGCGGGCCCGGACGGTCAATCCCAGGAGTTCAGAGGAGGAACACTTACACATATATAAGACAACAGTACATAGAACACATAAAAATACCACCCCAGCTACAGCCCCCCCTCCTTCTACTCTAAACCCTAACCCACCCGTCCTACTATAAGTTCCTCTATACCCACTCTCCAATCCCCACCCTATGCCCCATCCACTGAGGATGGTCATCTTCCTATCACTTCCCACTAGAGACATGGATCAATAAGACGCTTCCCACTCCCACCCCCCTCTAGATAAACCCCTGAGTAAACCCCCACTAGTCCAATAAACACTAATAATAATAAAATAAAATTCAATAAAGATATCGGTCGAAAACCACCTGAGCCCTGGCCCCAACATGAGACAACCATAATGGTAAAAATAGCCATTATTAAATAATAACTCCGCATCAACCTGCAGCCCTCTATTTCCGAATCTGCGCTTCAACATCACATTGTTATAGCCCAAAAAGGTATAGGAAAATTCAATACAAAATTAAATTAAAGCATCCCAGCCGATAGTCTGAGGCAGGTTCGGGTCACAGGTTAATTGTGCAAAATTGTGTGAACAGTGTCAATTAAACAATGACAAAAAAAAAAAGAGGAAGGGAAAAAAAAGGTTATGGTCAAAGTGCACCCCTTTAGCCGTCCCTCTGACCAGGCACAACGGCTGAAATGACCCAACCCATGTAAGAATAGAATTAAACACAATCATTCATTAATCAATCCGGGGATGGTAATAGGCAACACCTGACACCACCTGTCATCATACATTGTTTCAATAAAGATATCGGTCGGAGCAGTTAGTCCAAGGTAGGATCGAATCACAGTTAAATTGCTCATTCAAATGCCCTTAAAACAGCGACACTAATTATTATATAATTACTCAGCATCAACCCTGTAACCAACTACCTTGGAGTCTGCATATTAATGTCGCAACGTTATAGCATAAGTGGATCACGGAAAATTCAAAACACATTTAAGTCAGATTAGCAGTTAGTCCAAGGTAGGATCGGATCACAGTTAAATTGCTCATTCAAATGCCATTAAAACATATAGGAAAATTCAATACAAAATTAAATTAAAGCATCCCAGCCGATAGTCTAAGGCAGGTCCGGGTCACAGGTTAATTGCTCATTCAATTGCCCTTAAAACAGCGACACTAATTATTATATAATTACTCAGCATCAACCTGTAACCATCTACCTTGGAGTCTGCATATTAATGTATCAACGTTATAGCATAAGTGCCTCACGGAAAATTCAAAACAAAATTAAGGCGAGTCAGCAGTTAATCCAAGGTAGAACCGGATCACATTTAAATCGCGCATATAGATGACATAAAAACAGCGACAATAGGAAAGAAAAAAGAAAGGAAGAGAGGGTAATGGCTAGAGTGCAAGCCATATAACCATATAGCCATTAAGTGCAAGCCATACCCGACCCAACCTGTTATCAAATATTGTTTATGCATATTCAACCGACCTTGGCATCTACTTTGGATCACCAAAGCTCAAAACAACCTGGATATAAAAATAAAAAGCATACCAGAAGTTAGTTAGGGACTCGGTCACTCTTGAACTGTGCAAACCAATGTCCCTTTGAACAGCAACAGCAACCAAAATACGTAACCATTAACGAATGTCTCAGCGCAGACCATAGTCGAAGCCCGCTGGCTAGCCCGAGGCTAGCGCGTAAGCTAGTGACGAATCCGGATAGCACGTTAGCCTACTATGTACATTGTTCAGCTAGCTCGTTAGCTTCCAAAGAGGCGATACACAAGTACGACCATGAGGTCAGCTTTAGCAAGTAACAGAAGTCATTGGGAAGCCCCGCTAGTTGGATGGGCAGAGGACAGTTAGCATGTCTGGGCATGACAGCAAGTGTTTGTGAATAGTCGACCTAATCAATGTATATAGGCCCAAACCGCCAAGTCACTCACCCTCCATAGATATCAAGCAACAGACTCGGGTGTCTTCGCGAGATATTCCTTCGCTTTAGCCAACGACCAAAACAAACGCTGACCACCGACCTTCTCCAACACAGATAGTTTCGCGGGAGCGAATAACGTGGGCCTCAGGCCTAGTCTCCATAGCTTAGTCAGGACCACCTTGTACTCGGCTCTCTGAGCTTGAACCTCCGGTGTAAAGTCCTCGAAAATGGCCACTTTGTGATCGCCAAGCCTCAGAGTACCCCTTCTGGTACGAGCCGACCGCATGATGATTTCTCTCTGTTGGAGTCTGTTCAGCTTGACTATGATGGGCCTCGGTTCTTTGTTCACGCCGGGAGAAAACCTGCCCGCTCTGTAGGCCGATTCACAGATAGGAGGCGAGGGGAGGACGTCCGTCCCTAGTATCTTCTGCAGCAGTTCGGGCATGGTCTCAGAGAGACGGCCTTCACCGCTGGTCTCCGGTACTCCAACAATCCTGACGTTGTGGCGTCTATCCCGGGACTGCATCTCCTCCATCGCCGACTGTAGTTTGTTGACTTCAGCCTGCCTAGCCAGCAGGGCGGATTCAAGACCCGCCATCTTCTCACACTGTGATGATACCTCCGTCGTTAGCATGGCTAGTTCGTTAGCATTAGCCGATGAGGCAGCGTGAATCGTCTCCATCTTGTCTGTCAGCGGGCCTACCGCCAGCCGTATTTCTTCTGATATCTCACGACGGAGGCTGATACAGAAATCCGCCAACACTTTCTTCTGTGCTTCAGCGATGCGTGCCTCAGAGTCTGCGTGTACTTTCTTCTGTGCTTCAGCGATGCGTGTCTCAGAGTCTGCGTGTAGCTTGGTCATGACCAAGAGCACAGCTTCGCTTAACTCCCCGACAGCGGGAGACGGTACGGCCATGCTCGGCGGTGTCGGTGTCGTGCCTAATTCTTTCATGGCTCTGGTTTCCACCCCCGCCATCGTAGAAAGTCGAAAAAAGTTGATGAATGTATACTAAACACGACGACCTAGCAAACAGATAAAAAACAAATAAAAATAAAATAAAGACTAATGGGGAGAAACGTATATTCAGCACGGTAGAAGGGAGCTCATGTGAAAACACGTCTACTCCATGATCGCTCAGCTCCGCCCCCCCGGCAAATGCAACTTTTTATAGACAATATAGACCCAACCCACGGCTGAAATCCTGGAAACAGCATTGTGTGACATTCTCATAAGGTGCCAGCCCAGGCTAACAATCATCAACAATCATCTGGCGGCACGGTGGTGCAGTGGTTAACACTGTCGCCTCACAGCAAGAAGGTCCAGGGTTCGATTCCCGCTTGGGGACCAGGTTTCCATGATGCCAGGTACCCAGGTGGGGTATCTCCCAGGCCTTTCTGTGTGGAGTTTGCATGTTCTCCCCGTGCTCGCAAGGGTTTCCCCCCCGATAAGATAAACCCAATGGAAAAACATGCACAACAACAGATCGCTAACGCTGTGGCGTCCTTGACGAAGACGGACAGGAGCACTTGGATTGGTCCCCTGGCGCGGCTCACGTTGACGCCTGTCTGCTCCCGGCTGCCCTTGGGGGGGAAGGACGACGGGATGGGTAATCGCAGAGACGAATCGCATCGGCGATTCTAAAGAGACAATGCATGCGTGTGTGTTCCGGTGTGTGTGCTAAAAACTAACCGCTGTGTGTGTATCGCTAAAACATTGAGTGTTGTTGCATGCCGAATAAAGACCTCTGCAACAGGTCCTGCATTATTATTATTAGATCAAGAAGACATTCTGGAAACCCATTCTGCAATCTGTTAATAAAGTTTTCAATACATTTTTCAAACCCCAGTTTCAAAGTGCCCCTTTTGAGTCTGCGCCACGTTTCTTCACATTTGTCACATTTTGGGGCCTGTAGTAGACTTTAAGGAGCACAGTGAATTGCGCTTTTCCATTGTCAAATGAACTTCAGGAACTTTCTATAAAGGAACATGTCAGAACCTCTGAAAGTTGTGAGATGGATTCTTGGTTTCTTTTTCCACTGCAATACAATAACCACCGGTTGGTGGAAGCGTTGTGGCAAGAAAACATGGCTCCTGTCATACTTTTGAGAACCTCATGTAGAACCAGAACCTCCTTGTTTACCATGGAAACAATTTTGGAACCCGTGAACTCAGTTTTGACAGCTCGGTTTTGACAGCTCGGTTTTGACAGCTCGGTTTTGACAGTTTGAGTTCTTACAGTGCAAAAGGGCAAGTTAAATCTTTACCATCGTTTTATGAAGGATATGTGCTCACCACACACAGGATTAATCTAACAACCATCATCAATGTTACTAGAGAACAGAAGGTACTGGCTGTTCTAAAATGCAGTCTCTTTGGACACAGCGATGTATCTATGTACATTCTATTCTTGTGCAATGTAATGTTGTAACCATTTAAACCACTGTGTTACTCTTCAAGTTACACAACAGTTATACATGCTGTTTCCCCCCCATGGTAATACAAATGACTTAAAATGATATTTGCCTTCTTTGGTTTATTGGTATGTAGCCTATGTCATCACACATGTGATATGGAAATGAAATGCATATGATTGCATTACTAATATTATTATTATTATTACAACAACCATATCCCTCTTTCACACATGAATGTCAATATGTGTTTTGCACACATACATGTACTGTATACATTTACAGACAGGTTGTATCAATATCCATCAACTGTATCAATAAAGAACTTTTTAAGTGTGAATTTGTCTCCCTCACTAGTTATTTCCAGTTCATGCACCTTGGTTGAATGACGAGGTTGCAACAGATATTATTCATCTCTTGCACATTTACATACAGACAGACACACAAACATGTACTGTATATAATTGTACAGTCAATCGGACACACACACACTCTTGCTGCAGTGCATACTGATGGATTTCAGAGGACAATATTATTAACCTAGAGGACAATGCAAGCAAGTAATCCTTGTTGCACAACTATATCACGATGCCTGTATGTACAGTAGCACGGCTAAAACCTCTTGCACAAAGTCAATCGTAGCTTACAATTTCCCACTTATGGCCTACTGACATGTTGACAGTTGCTGGTAGAAAGGAGCAACGTTGTGATGTAATAACACAGTGCTGACTCTGAGCTGCATGTCAGGTCCCCAGGTTTCAGATGATGTACACTTCTTTGTGGTGTCTCTACGGTTGACCTGCTGTCTCCCCCTGAAAAAGACGTCTTTATTCTTCTTAGCCTTCTTCATAAATAAGAAATGAAAATGAGGTGAAAAAAGTTACATATACTTAATTTCACGGTGCCTGTGCAGCAGCCATGTTTATTCACTGTGCCAATGGAAACAACGATGAATGCAACCATGAAGATGGTTTCCTTATGCAGAAAAGATATCCGTTTACTTTTCTGATAACTATAATACTGCATTACTCATACATGTCCAGACAAGTTTAATATTAGGTTATTTGTGATACTATGTATACATGCAATTCAAAGTTATTATTTTGTGGTCGTGGAGGTCAGTAAATTGTTAGTTATGAGGCACTTGGGCAGAGTTGTTTCACAGGCGGTGTGACGTACAGGCAGAGAGGCAGCTCTGTGTAGGAGTGTGAAGTATAACGGTCATAGGTACTAACAGGCAGCTCTGTGTAGGAGTATGAAGTATAATGATCACTAGGTACTAACAGGCAGCTCTGTGTAGGAGTGTGAAGTATAACGGTCATAGGTACTAACAGGCAGCTCTGTGTAGGAGTATGAAGTATAATGATCACTAGGTACTAACAGGCAGCTCTGTGTAGGAGTATGAAGTATAATGATCACTAGGTACTAACAGGCAGCTCTGTGTAGGAGTATGAAGTATAATGATCACTAGGTACTAACAGGCAGCTCTGTGTAGGAGTATGAAGTATAATGATCACTAGGTACTAACAGGCAGCTCTGTGTAGGAGTATGAAGTATAATGATCACTAGGTACTAACAGGCAGCTCTGTGTAGGAGTATGAAGTAACGGTACTGTAGGTACTAACAGGCAGACAGGCAGCTCTGTGTAGGAGTATGAAGTAACGGTACTGTAGGTACTAACAGGCAGCTCTGTGTAGGAGTGTGAAGTAACGGTACTGTACTAACAGGCAGCTCTGTGTAGGAGTGTGAAGTATAGCGGTCACTATAGGTACTAACAGGTAGCTCTGGAGCAGGAGTGTGAAGTATAACTAGGTACTACTAACAGGCACTTCATGCTCGGAACCTTGTCCTCCGACAGCCTCGAACTGTCAACCCTCCGCTCACCAGCACCATGTGACCACGTATGTTAAACACCACAATCTTATCCTTTCTGCCACCTGAAAATGATCCAATTCAGGTGACAAAGTGGGGTATTTAACCTGGGAGTAAGTTCACATCACTGATTACTGACTGCTTTCACGTGTGATGGACTCTGCAGGGAGACCTACCGGTAGGGGCTGTTTCACATTAGTTTCAGTGTGTCTCAAAAACAGGCGAGAGTAGTTGACTGCAATCAGGGGAGAAAGCCTCAAGTTGAACAGCTTAGTGTTTACTGTTCCAGCCATGGCAGATAAAAGGCACACACACACACACCTACACACACACACACGCACACACACTACCGTATATTTAAAGACTGTAACAAAATAATCAAAAGAGTCTTGAAAGTAACACTTTCAACTGGAAAAAGGGGTCTTTATTTACAAACTACATTCATTCCATTCCAAACAAGGCCACAGGATTGTATTTACAGGAGTGTATGTGTGCTTGCATGTGTGTGTGTGTGTGTGTAATCAACCTGGATTCCAACCAGGGTCCCCTGCATTGGAATGCAGTCAGCCAAAGCACCCCCCCCCCTTCCCAGCCAAGGGAGATGTTAGGCTTACTAGGCTTCAGGCAGGGATACTCTGCTACCTCCCACCGTGGGGGAAACCCATCCTGGTCATGTGACCACTGTAACCCACATGGATTCAAACTCGGGTCCCCTGCATTGGAAACCAAACATCTACAGGTGAGCCAAAGGGAGATATTAGGCTTACAACACTTCAGCCCAAGAGATATATTAGGCTTACAAGGCTTCAGGCCAAGAGAGATATTAGGCTTACAAGGCTTCAGGCCAAGGGAGATATTATTAGGCTTACAAGGCTTCAGGCCAAGGGAGATATTATTAGGCTTACAAGGCTCACTGGCCTTCACTCTGCTACACGTGTGTATGTCTGTGTGTGCACTTTAATATGTGCAGGCATGCATTTTCATTGGCCCCTTGCTACTGGTATGGCCACTCAGAGGCCCAGGCCAACAGATGACGCAGACGTCAGCTCCGTTCAGTTCACTGGGCCCTGAGCACACTGGGTAAAAAGAGAACATCTGGGAGAACATAAGAGGTAGTGGATGGCTCACTTCTACCATGTGTGTCCATGCGAGTCTCGTGGCAGTGTGGCTATTAGACCGGAATAGACCTCTCACGTGTTTCTTCTTGCTCGTGTCTCTCTGCGACCTCCTGCAGCTATAGGAAAATGAATGGACTATTATTAGTTCGCTCCTAGCTTCATCTGTTGTATGTGTGCGGGCTATGGTTCCTCTGTGTCTCTGTTCTTATATCGATTTCTCTCTCTCTGCTAAAGCAAGGGATTTTTTAATCAAAGAAAATGGGGAAACATCGCTAGCCGAAACTTGTCTGGCGTTGCAGATCAGGTCTCCTGGCGTCATTGTGAAACTGCAACATTGGGTCATTTAGTGTTTAGCAACGTGACTCTTAAAATGTGGCTAGTTAACAAAATTTATAATCCTCCAGTAAAACATGACATTACCTCGCAGCTCTCACCCCATGTGCAGTTTAACAGGCACAATTACCAGTAAAAGAGAAAGGAAAACACTGTTCTTTAAAAAAGAAAAAAAGGAATCAGGGCTTGTCAAAATTACAACGCGTGAGAGGTCTATAATGCCCATTTGTTTACCAAATAATTATGAGCTTGGGGAGGAATTGAACCAGATAATACTGACATAAGGATCTTTATCAGATCTCGTATTATTTTCATGGAGGAAAAAAAAGGTTTCTGTTGCATTAAAAACAATTCGAGGTAGTCTATGAAACTGGATATGTTTGTTAACAGATCATCACCGCACAAGTGATGGAAATCACGTTGTTACTGAGGAAATACTGAAAAGTATAAATGTTATTTTGTCAAGAAACCTTGATTTTTATACACCGTAAAGATCCAGCTCTGCCACAGTTTCGACTACCGTCTCATACGGTGGTCATGACTTTGAGGGACCCTGAGCGGAATCGGAGGATCTTCTTCTTGAGAGCGTGGGACGCTTTGATCTTGATGAAGGCCTTGGGTTGAGAGGGGGAGGGGGCGCTGGCAGACGCCTTGGGGGAGGAGGAGGAGGTGGAGGAGGAGGAAGGGGCGAGACGCGGGGGCAGCTGCTGGGGCCACACCAGGCCCCCACTCTCATCTGAGTCACTGGACAGAGAGCTGGAGGCTGGGGAGTACACCTCACTCATACTGGACTCAGACTCTGCAGGTGCAGCGCCTGCATAGCCCTCCTCTCCCCGACATAGAGGTGCTCTCTCTGGATAGTCCGAGTGGCGGGGCTGGGCGTGGTGGTGGTGAGTTTGGGGCTGGGAGTGGGGGCATTGTTGGCCATGACGGGCCCTTCTAGGTGGCCGCCTGTGGGCTTGTCCTACCTGGGCCTCCCCCTCATCCTGACTGAGCTCCAGGTTAGAACACCAGCGTCGGCCCCCGTTGGCAGTGCCCTCCTGGTGTCCCATGACCTTGGCCTGGCTCTGAGCTTCGTCTCTCTGGCCTTGGGGCCTCTCTGTGGTGCTATACCTGCGCTGGGGAAGCCCACGCTGGTCGAGGAGGCTGTTCTCTGACTGGGAACGGCTGGCCTTGCTGCTGGGCTTCTTGGAGTTCTGGCGCTCATCGTGGTTCCTCTTGGAACCTCTGGACTTGGAACTGGGCTGGTCAGGAGAGGCAGCAGCTCGGCCAGGCTTGGGTTGCTCTGGGGCATAGTGTCTAGGGGAGCGCACAGGAGCGTGGCAGCCTTGACCAGGGATATACTGAGCGCTGACTAGGTGCTGGTTGTGATGAGCAGGGGAGTAGGGGATCGGGTAGTTCTGGGGGGACTGGGGTGCACAGCAAAGATCCAGAGCCCCAGCACCACAGTTGGGGTTTAGGGAGGGCAGTGATGGTGCTATCCCCCCCGCCAGGGAGTGGGGTCTGGAGTGGGGGTAGGGCAGTGCCAAATAGCAGTCCTCCTCCATGGATGGGGCCTCTCCTCCGTAGGCCTCCCCCTCCAGCAGGTCACAACCCCAGCCCTGACTCTCAGGGTTTGGTGAAAGGTCAACACAGGCGTCAATATTGGGGTCAGGAAGGCGGTGTTCTGGGGTGTGAGAAGGAGTCTTCCTGTGTAAAGAGCTCTGACCAGAGACACTGCAGTATGGGGGGTCAGAGCACAGGCGGGTGCGAGGCTGACAAGGCCGAGGGGAGAGCGTGTGACGCTGGATGAGACCCAGGATGTAACCTTCCACCCTCAGGGCTTGTTGATAGTCTTCCTCTGTGACCTGGTCCTCCATGGCCTGCCGGTGCCACGCTTGGTTGGCATCGATGGAGTCCCACTGCCAGGCCTCCTCGGCTGTGCCCTCCTCGGCGATGCCCTCCAGGGGCGGGTACGGGGCGGAGAAGGAGCGGGGCAGAGTGGCCCGTGGGGATGCCACGTCCAGAAGACTGTCTCCATTCAGCATGAGAGGATCTCCTGAAAAGAGAGAGCAACATAGTACAGTAGCAGCTAAAGTAAAGACACAGCAGCTAAAGTAAAGGCACAGCAGCTAAAGTAAAGACAGCAGCTAAAGTAAAGGCACAGCAGCTGAAGTAAAGGCACAGCAGCTAAAGTAAAGGCACAATGCTGAAATTAGAACTTTTCCCTGTAGCCACTCTTTTTCATTCGTTCTCTTTCAGGACCATATGAATACGTCAGCACCCTCTACTGTGCCATGTACCTCTAGCAGTGAAAAGGCAATCATCAGAATGGAGGGAGCTATCTGCCTTGTCCTGTGGCTATTTCATTTAATTTACACAGTGGGAAGTCAGGAAGTCAGGAAGTCTACCATATGAATAGTCTCGTTAAAGCTGCAGTATGCAAGAGTGGCGCCCTGTGGCCATGAGAGGTAACTGCTGTGTTGAAAGATGGAGTATAAGAGCAAACGGCAACAAGGGCGGCTAGGTGGTGTAGTGGGCAAGGCACTCGCCACCAGTGTGGAGACGCTAGGATTCGCGTGTTCGAATCCAGCTCTCCACATTGTTTTCAGTTTAGCTGGTCGTCCGCAGTAATACACATTGGCCGTATTACGGGGAGGGAAAACTGAAGGGTGGGGATCGAACGTTGTGAACAAGCGACTCCTACAAGTCGGTTGGTGCGCCTGCGCAGTAGAATCAGGAAGTGTCGGGGGCAGCGTGAGCCTCCCACGCGTTACTCCTCGACACTGAGAGATCGAGCTGCGCAGGTGAAAAGATGCGACTGCTGTTACCTCAAGTACCGGAGGGGACTTGTGCTATGTATGACTTAGTCCACATTGCAGCCGGCTTGTGGGAGGCAAGAAACAGCGTTCGTGACAGGGGAGGGTTGAATTGGATGATACGAAATTGGGATGGGAGAAAATATAGAAAAATGGGAGAAAAAGTGGATCAAAAAAAAAAAAAAGAGCAAACGGCAACAAGAATAATACATTTCCTCAAGCAATGCAACATGGGCACTACATGTGTGTTGTTCACATTTTATTCTCTAAAAATGTATCTGTAGCCTTTTACATATTCCGCTGCATTGGTCATGAGTGGCAGACTAGAATACTTGTCTTGGCTTGTCTTGTTTTACTGTAGCTGTTGGAAGGGTTTTCTCTTGTTCAGCCCGACTCTGCCCGTGATTTAGCTTGCTAATAATATTTCTTCATGAAAAAGGTTATATAGTACTGTTAAGTATATTTAAAAGCATAATGGCAACTGAATTTCACAATCATTTTAACAGCAGATCTGAGTCTATATTTGCTGTTAGGTAAGCACTAGATGACTATAACCACCTTGGGATTCAAATGGTTTGCTTTGCACATATTTTTCTTTCTTTCTTTTTCTATTTTTTTGTACACTGTAGTGTAAACGTCTACGTCCAATCAACTGAGACGGCCCTGAGTTCACTCCTGATGTTCACTAATGGTCTCTAGAAGTTTCCATACCCAGAGACTTGGGCCTGTTGTTACTGTAGGACCAGGAGGAGACAGACTCTGTTGGCTCCGTGGAACAGGCCCTCCCTCTTGGAGACTGGCCCTCACTCGACTCATAGAACCCTGGGAATTGTACAAACACACACACACACACACACACACACACACACACACACACACACACACACACACACACAGACACACACACACACGCACGCATGCACATACATGCACACATGCACGCACGCGCACACACACATGCACACACGCACGCACACACACACACACACACACACACACACACACACACACACACACACACACACACACACGCACGCACGCACACACACACACACACACACACACACACACACACACACACACACACACACACACACACACACACACACACACACACACACACACACACACACACACACACACACACACACACACACACACACACACAAACACACACAAAGGAAGAGAGATTATGTCACTCACTACGCATTCGCTGCGCTTTCCAGGTCTCTCAAAAATATATACCCGTGTGGAACAAACTCATTTTCAGCTTCACACTGCACTTCACAAACCACAGACCACAAACGCATGCGACCGCAGCATAAAGAACAACATTAGTCAAAACCAATGAAATACCAAACTTGTTACGCATGCAGTTACAAAGTCACAGAGGAAAACTGGGTTACAGGGAAAAGAGTTTGGCTTTTCATTTTAGAAAATGTACATGTACATGTACAATGAGTATGACATTGTGTATACTTTAAATGTACATGTACAATGAGTATGACATTGTGTATACTTTAAATGTACATGCACAATGAGTATGACAAATGGGCCAGCATGGAAGCAATTGGTTTTGATGTTGAAATTCGTGTAATCATGCATGAGGAGGAGGTTGTATTTTAATGAATTGGTTAATAATAATACATTTATAAAAAGACAGGAATATACATTTATAGCATACCACAGCATAAACACAATATGCCATTTAATAATAATAATAATAATAATAATAATAATAATAATAATAATAATAATAATAATAATTAATTTAATTTATAGAGCGCTTCTCAGTAACCCAAAAATTTAAGAAAAAAATAAACAAAAAAAAACATAAAACCACAGGGGAAACAGGGAACAATATGAAATACACAGGAACATAGAGCCACAGTAACAAACAACAACAACAACAGGTTGGAGGAGGGGGGTTATGGGTAGGGAAGGTTGAATGCTAGGGAGAACAGGTGGGTTTTGAGACGAGATTTGAAGGTGGAGAGTGTGGGAGAGTCTCTGATGGTCTGAGGGAGGGTGTTCCAGAGTCGGGGTGCAGCACGTGAGAAGGCCCGATCACCAAAACTTTTAAGTTTGGATGACGGGACAGTGAGGGAAGCAGTGGAAGAGGACCGGAGGGAACAGGTGGGGCGGTAAGGGAGAAGGAGGTCAGTCAGGTAGGGGGGGGGGGGCAGGCTATGGAGGGCTATGAAGGTGAGGAGGAGTATTTTGAGGGAGGGAGCCAGGGTTCGAGTTATCACCTGAGAGCTATGGGGGCCCCCTGAATTTTATTTTGTACACTTTTCTTCCTGTATGTCATTTACATTTACATTTACATTTAGTCATTTAGCTGACGCTTTTATCCAAAGCGACTTACAAGTTCTGTGCGACAAGACAGCAAGAAGGGTATAACTCTATCAGCTGAGTAACAACGTTTATTAGGACAAGTGCATGACATTAAGGTTAGTCGGGGTTAGATTTTTTTTTTTTTTTTTTTATCATTTCAGATAATGGTTGAAGAAGTGAGTCTTTAGTCGACGGCGAAAGATTGGACGGGATTCGGCTGTCCTAACTGGGATGGGTAGTTCATTCCACCATTGTGGGGCAAGGACTGAGAATAGGCGGCTTCTCTTTGATGACCCTCCGGGAGCTTGGATAGGAGTAGATCTGAGGCGGCCAGAAGATGCAGAGCGTAGGGGTCTGTCATCATCATGTATGTCATTAATGTCATGATATATATCTGTATATCTGTATGTTGTGTATGTCATAAATGTCATTATGAATTGAAAATGGGGGACCCTGATGTAAACAAGACGAAAGTCCTTCTCTGGTCTGCATCCCCTTAACACTTTGGATGCCAGCCACGACATAACACGTGTTAACAGCCCGCCCCCTGAATGCCCAGCATGACAATTAGCGTGACATTTTTTAATTAGCGATCTGAATTCATATTTCATCAACCGAGTCTACCGTTGGGAAACCAGCCTCATCAGGAGCTCAGATGTGAAAAAAGCGCCCCCTATCGTCTCCCAGATGGTAATGCCCCTTTTGGAATGGACTCAATGAAAATGGATGAGAAAAGAAAATTCCGGAATCCACATTTTACTTCTCACGCATGTAACCGGAGATGATCCCAGTCATTGTGGACCATCAGAACAGCGTGTAATATGTCTTTACAGTATGTGGCGTTGGATCAATAAAAGGATTGATTTTTGGAATGGCGATCAGGAATTGGAATAATCTTTTTGGATACCATCTGATCTCAGGTAAGGAATCTATTTTACCAGTCTTAGGATAATCAGACCTGTTTTCATAATCTAGCGTTTATTTGAAAACGATTCATAAAAATAGGCCAAAAAATGTTAACGTTTTTTGTGTATTCTAGAATATTCCGTTTATTATGGAATATTTTTATTTTCCTTGAAAACGAGGGCTTTTCAAGATGCTATAAAACGGAAATGAACCGATAAAAAAACAATCCGCTTCGACAATGTTGACTGGAAAATGAGTCATTGATAAGCAACGGGCAGATTAGACACATAATTTAAAACATAGATTAGGCGATATTAACGCTAACATTGAAGTGGATGCTGGGCATTCAAGCACTAAATCGTGCGCCCCCTGCTGGGCACTGAAAGTGTTAACAATTGTGTGTATTGAGCCGTACTGTATTGTGCCCATTCTGCAATCTGTTACAGTTTTCAATCAATCAATCACATCACACAACAGTCTAATCATTAGACTATTGTGTGATGTCATTATTCAGTCTCATTATTAACCATCAATATTTGTTCATTTTCTTACTCACTTCTGATATATGCCATATTTACTTATTTGCATTTTGCATCCGATCACATAATACAACAGTTTAATTTGAAAAATGTTACCTAATTTATGAACTTGAATGAACATTTATTTGTCTCTGCACTTATAAATCAAAAACTAACAAAAAAATCGAATGGAAAATAAATAGTTGTATGGCACATAACAGCAGCATTTACCTCCATTTACCTCCTTGGCAAATAACCAGCTGCAAATAACCGGACTCGGTCCCCAGCATTGTGGTGGTTGAGCAGCAGCGCAGTCTAGGTGGAGACTCTGGTCTGGCAGTGGCAGCCGCGGTAACATTAATTAACAGGAGCAGGGCTAACACTACTAGCAGTGTCAACCAGTAGCGCTGCTAGCTGCTGCGCTAACAGCATTAGTCAAAGTCTTTGGCCTTTTTATAAAGACGAAGCTGTCCAGCCTTGTACAGCCTTGTGGCGGGTTAAGCATTTTTTCCGGCGGCATGTGGTGTACACTGTTTACTTTTTACTTGAGTCGCAGTTGCAAGACATGAGGAGCATAGACCACTGCACTTCCGTGCTCGTGAGGAGATCGCGGGGGGAGGAAATTAATTAATGTGGATGAGAGCTGTGATGTAAGTGGTTGCAGCTACGGCTGTGGGGGTGCTAGAGACATGATCGAATAGACTTGTATGCGCCTGAATCTCCTTAACACGGCGCGACTGATTCCTAATCGATCAGAACTAAATCGGCAGAGAAAAAGCCGATTTTAAGCACCTATTCCCCATGCACATGCGCAGATTGCCCACGGATTGTGACGCCATGCACACCCGCCCTGGAATGTTCCATTAGAGGGGGTCTTGTGGTGAGAATGTGAGGGATTACAGAAAAGCGAATCTCCGGATTGTCTTTTTTGTTGACCGAACAATTCACAACACAGCAACTTTTAGGCATGGCTGCTTGTTGTTCTGTTGTTAGTAGTTGATGCTCCGATTGCCGCTCACATTCTCACCACAAGACCCCCTCTAATGGAACATTCCAGGGCGGTGTGCATGGCGTCACAATCCGTGGGCAATCTGCGCATGTGCATGGGGAATAGGTGCTTAAAATGGGCTTTTTCTCTGCCGATTTAGTTCTGATCGATTAGGAATGGGTCGCGCCGTGTTCAGGAGATTCAGGCGCATACAAGTCTATTCGATCATGTCTCTAGCACCCCCACAGCCGTAGCTGCAACCACTTACATCACGGCTCTCATCCACATTCATTCATATGCTCCCCCCGCTATCTCCTCCCCGATTTCAGAATCCCGGAAGTGTTGCGGTGGTCTATGGGCAGCCTCCTGTTTACATAACTTTAAGCTTGCTGCTTCTTCTTCACCAATGGGTTGGAGGAGTAGCGTTAAACACACTCATGGGCGACGCATAGGGGCTTGGAGGTAAAACGCAGCCTATTCCACAACATTAATTACTCTGTTATTTTAAAAACTGAAAAGACTAATATTATCTATTAACAATTTATTTAGGTAACATAAATAATACAAATTCGTACATTGAAAAAAAAAAGATATATATATAAAAAATAATAATCTTTTGAGAGACCCCCACAGCTGTTGTTGACTATGGGGGCTCAGACTCTATCTATGGGGGCTGAGCCCCCATTGGCCCCCACATAATTCGAACACTGGAGGGAGCGGGAGGTGATGCCAGTGAGGAGGGAGTTGCAATAATCGAGGCGGGAGGAGATGAAGGCGTGTATGAGGGATTCAGCGGCAGGGGGGGAGAGGCAGTATCTAATTTTGGCGATGTTGCGGAGGTGAACGTTTTTATATAAAAGTATTCTGTACTTTTGTATGACAACTAATAAGAAACTTGAACTTGAACTTGAAAGTAGGAAGTTTTGACGATGGAGCGGACATGGGGATCGAATGAGAGGGTGGGGACCAGGATGACACCAAGGTTGTGAACTAGGGGGGAAGGGTGATGGTAGAGTCATTAATGGTGAGTGTGATGGGTCCGGATCTGCTGAGGCTGGTTTTGGTGCCATCATTTAGTGGATGCATGCAGAATGAAAGCATGTGGGCTGGAATTTGAAGCCCTAACCCTGGCAGTGTGGGTGGCATGCTCTACCCGTCAAGCTACAGGACCATGTGAACAGGGGGTAGGTTATCTCAACTTAAATAATAAGTTGTCTCAACTCGTAGAGTAACCTTTGTTGTTGTGACTCTTGATGACGTAAACTTGATATTTAATATTCACTCTCTCCAAGTAGTTGATACAACTTAAATAAATAAACAGTGCAAAAGGTCACTTGAAAATACAAGTCGAGACAATGTATGATTTTCCCAGTGTGGGATTGAAAGGGTACCTGAGCTGGAGCGGCTGTCCCCCAGGTCCGCTTGGGCTCCGTCGTAGTTCCCATCATCAGTGTCTATCCTCAGTTCTCCCACCTGCTGTTCCAACGCCTGCATCAACCCCCAGGGGGAGCTCTGGAGCGCACTCTGAAACAGAGAAACATCCAATAATGAGAGGCAAATTATTACAAATTGTAAATACCAAAATCTCAACAACAACAACAACAACAATTTGAAATGCTCAGTGTGCAACACTTTAGGGAGACCAGATGCATTAACTAAGATTTTGATTATTTAAAATTATGACTGTAGACTCAACCACACACATCATTTTGTAGAATAAGCACATTGTTTAATGTTTTTTCCACATTGCAGGACCATGTTGAATGAGGACAATTTAATCCTCACTTCAAATAATCAAAAGCTTTAGTGAATGCATCCTTAAATCCTGAGTTGTATCGGTTTTGTACAATCCATATCTCAGTTGTCCAAAGGCTTAAACATCCTTCTCTCCTCCTCATCTACATCATTGTCTTCGTGATGGAAAGGGATTTAACAGGGGAAGTCAGTAAAGGATCATAGTGTAACCGAGTGGATTTGAACCTGGGACCATAGGATCCACAAGCGGCTGCACTAATCAGCTGAGTTTATTTAAGCAGTTGCTGGTTGACTGTCTGTGACCAACTCGTCAGTAGTTTACGGGCATCCTCCCCCCGAGACGTGCGTCCTTGCACATCCTTTGTTCATGTGCACACGTTCCCGGGGTTAAAGCACTGAGATCCCACCCCCATTGCTGCGTGGACCTGGATACAGCAGGCCAGATCCCACCGCTGTCACCAATGTAACCGAAATTCAGACCCAGTAACAAGTGCTAGTTGACTGTGACCGACTTGTCAGTAGTTTACAATAGCTTTGACCTGGTTTCACCTGGTCAGTGTATTTCATGAAGAGAGTGGGCGTTGTCCTTCATAGGCTCAGTGTATTTCAAGATGATTTACAGCAACATATTAGAAACAACTGATTTCTTGCCAATAGACCCACTTGGCAAGAAATATAAATTTGAAGACAAAACTCTGATTCAGTCTCCAAACCGCATGCATATCTGTTGAGTTGAAATCCTAACAAAGCTCTGAAAACATGAAACAGGTGTTTCACGGCTTTCATCCTCCGCTGCAGTGAGCGTTAGAGCCGGGTCAGGAGCTTGTACCCTTGCATACTGGTTAAATTGTTCAATTGTTATATTGTTAAAGGAACACGCCAACATTTTGGGAAACTATCTGGCTGCATGTTAGCCTAGCTTAGCACAATGAATGGAAGCGGACATGACCGGTTAGCCTTCAGGAGAGGTGTTAGTTGGACAATACCTAGGCTAACCAGTCATGTCCGCTTTCATTCATTGGCTAGGCTAACGTGCAGCCAGATAGCTTTCTACTGAACGCACAGAGAGGAAACTGGTATCGATCTTCTTGTCTCTCTCTGGAGAAGACGGTAAGCTAATTTCCCAAAATGTTGGCGTGTTCCTTTAATGCACCCCACTGTCTTTCTGTGGGAGAAAACTCCCTGGGCCCTCATGCATCAACGTGTTCTAACCCGTGCGTACGATCATTTCTAAGCAAAGAGTGGGATTCATCAACTTCAACTTGAACTTGACTTCGTGCTTACATCTACGCACATTTCGGACCTGGCGTACCTCGCGCCCAGTGGTAGAATATATTATTACAACAAGGAAATGAGCTTCTGTGCATAATAACACTGGATGTTCTATGAACCGTAGTTCATTATAGTTCATTGTAAAATAGCAACAGTAGTGTAATTATGGTCAAAACCCTATAAATAGCATTTGGAATAATAGATCTTTCTCTCAGAATGAATGCAGCATGTCATATATGTTACGATGAATTGAAAATGGGGGACCCTGATGTAAACAAGACGAAAGTCTTTCTCTGGTCTGCATCCCCTTAACAATTGTATGTATTGAGCTGTACTGTACTGTACCCATTCTGCAATCTGTTAATAAAGTTCTCATTCATTCATTCATGGTTTATATAGCGTTATCGGAATATACGGGGTGTAGGCTACTGACTGACTGCGCTCCGCGTAGCTTGATTGATTGATTGATTGAAAAGTTTATTAACAGATTGCAGAATGGGTACAGTACAGTACAGCTCAGTACATACAATTGTTAATTGGGGATGCAGACCAACTTTCGTCCTGTTTACATCAGGGTCCCCCATTTTCAATTCATCATAAATCATAAAGCTCAACTCGTTATTATTTTGCGCACAGACCGCCGAAACACGGGAACGTTTTGATTATATTTAAAAGGCTTTACGTTAAACGAAACAAGTGGAATTTCGAAGCTGTAAGCAGAATAAGTCATATGAATATAGTGTTCTTCCCCCTTTTTACTGTACAAGAAAGAATAGAAAACGCATTGCAATGACACCATGCAGATAGTGGACAGACTATATGATGGAATTCAAGTTCATGTATTGAAAGGCAGGATACATCATACATGCAGTGAGATTCATTGTTCTTGTATAATGCTCTCGTATTATATTGTTTATATAGGCTACCCAATACTGACATCAAAATAGATTGTAGTAGTATACCTCTAGAAATCATGCAGCAGGTAGAAAATTGACGGGAGATCCATCGCGATTTGGAATAGAATTGAGGAGAACTTTAATCCGTGGGTATTAATCAAACAACACGGGAAAAGGCAGTCATATTCCATTTAGCCGACAACAAAATAGATGCCTCTAAAAATCATATAGCCAATCGAACACAACTAATAAAGGCATTCATATTGTACAGCACGGTTATAATGACACACAACACAACCAACGCCAAACAGTGGTCAACGAACGGTCTTTATTAGTATTTTGAGCTGTCCAGGCAGAATTGCAGCAATGGTCTTAGGGAGCCGTTGATATCTGACATCACCGTTTACAAATCCGCCTTTTATTTATCCACCTCCGTTACGAGGACCTCCACCTCGGTGTCTGTGTAGTTTCTCTTTTTCGTTCGCTTTGCCATCCTCCAACAT
Source organism: Notolepis coatsorum (assembly GCF_963971535.1). Taxonomy (NCBI): domain Eukaryota; kingdom Metazoa; phylum Chordata; class Actinopteri; order Aulopiformes; family Paralepididae; genus Notolepis; species Notolepis coatsorum. Next base: position 214,228,921 of record NC_140165.1, on the reverse strand, counting down.
TCCACGCACAGGGATTCCCTCATGGTATTTGAAGGGGAGGGCCTGACCATATTTGGTTGGTCGGGGCGGTTTTGGTATGCAAATACGTGAAAGCGTGCACGAGCTGCGGCGCAGGGCCAAGGTGGGATTCATCATGACAGGTGTGCGTAGAGCCTGCTTACGCACGTGTGATGAATGCCGACTTCCCTGTGCGTGCGCTAGTTCTAAATTCCGTGCTTACGTGTGGAAGTAGGTCAAGGTCAAAGTCCACGTTGATGAATGAGGGCACAGGAATATTCTGAGTGAAAGCATTTGACGACAGGCCGTCGGCCCGTCGCTGGACGTTGCATGGCTTCATCCTTTCACTCATTCAAACTGGTTTACAGGACAAGATATTAGAAACTGACATTAGGACAAGATTTCTTGCCAACTGATCTGGAAACAGCTGCACCCATAACCCCCCCCCCCCCCCCCCCCCCCCCGGTTACACAGATGCACACCACAACCTCATGTTGTTTTGGGACTAGCAGAGGTAATCATACAGATGCAGTTTTCAGGAGAGCTTCTAGACAGGGGGTCTGTATTTGACCTTTAAAGGATAAGGTTGACAATAAGACATTTTATTTTTTATTACATTGGCTTCATGCTTTATGTAATGTTGTGTTTTGTGTGTAAATGGGGTATTATGACCATGTTTGTGTGTGTGTGTGTGTGTGTGTGTGTGTGTGTGTGTGTGTGTGTGTGTGTGTGTGTGTGTGTGTGTGTGTGTGTGTGTGTGTGTGTGTGTGTGTGTGTGTTTGTGTGTGTGTGTGTGTGTGTGTGTGTGTGTGTGTGTGTGGGCTTGTCCATCACAGCAATAACTTGAGAATTTATTATGTGATTTGGCTCAAACATGACAGATATTCTATTGAAATGTATTTAAATTGCTCAAAGATGGAACTAACAGTCCAGGCTAGATTTCCAGCCATTGGTGTTTATGGGTAGAGACCAAGATGGTGACCAATAAGATATCTTACTAAGCTAGGTGAGGGCGCCAGGCTGCCAGCTATAGGTACTCAGTCTACACTATATTATCAGTCTCCTCTGTGGTATTATCATAAAATATTCAACTGGAGGGTGGGTTTATAGGTCAACCGGTACTATGTTACAGATGTGGCATCTCTCCTAGTTTTACATTGTGTTTAGGGTGGAACCCAAGAAGATTTGCTACATTTGCAGCAGCTGATAATAATAGAAGAAATATATTAAAAACAGATCAAATAACTTTAGATTTAGTCCTACTTTTCTTATTTCATCACACAGTAATGCACACACGTATGGAAAGTTCCACAAATCAATTCCCCTTGCCATTGGTGTGTGGGGGTGGCATGGGTTGTACTGCAGTACATCTGGGGTGGCAGGGGTAGTACTGCAGTACATCTGGGGTGGCATGGGCAGTACTGCAGTATATCTAGGGTGGCAGGGGAAGTAGTTCTGTAGTATTGCAGTTGTATCTGTGGATGTATGTGTCCTCAGGTCTATTATATAAGTAAACCGCCAGAAGAGGCAGTGAGCTGGAACATGAATAATTCACTATTATGGGAAGCATGTAGAGATGCCCTTTTTACGGATGAACACATAACACGTCACACACACATTCAGGACACACACATGCACACACACAAACACACAAATGTTCACATAGAAAGCTCAGATCACACGCATACAGAGAAGCACAGAAATGGTACACAGACACAAACGCGTGCAAGCAAGCACATACACAGACACACACAGACAGACAGACAGACAGACAGAGACAGACAGACAGACAGACAGACAGACAGACAGACAGACAGACAGACAGACAGACAGACAGACAGACAGACAGACAGACAGACAGACAGACAGACAGACAGACAGACAGACAGACAGACAGACAGACAGACAGACAGACACACACATACAGAGACTGACGCACACACTTGCTCATGTTTCGGCAATGAGTAAGACAGTGAAATTGGACGTGCTTGTTCAGTCAGCCAGGCAATTTCCGCCTGTCTCATGGCGGGGTCATCTGACGAACACACTTACATCAGCACACACTCACACGCAAGCTTGTCTGCATGGGTTGACACGTACACACACACACACACACACACACGCACACACACACACACACACACACACACACACACACAGACATGGGTCGTTAAGGGACTTGATTAACAGGAGATTGTGCATCAGTCAGTATTACAGTAACTAGGTGACATTCTCTACATTACATTAAAAAGCCTCTATGATGGAGAGCCTGTCAGACAACAGGCACACGCCATCTCCACTCCATCTGTGTGTGTGTGTGCTTGCTGGGCTGGGAACTTGATCACCATAGAGCCACTCAAAAGTATGCAATTTTTTTCTTTTTTTTTCTTTTTAGATTTCTTGAAACAAATGTTATTTACCATAAAACTTAAATTAATAGCCCAGGCTTTTATTTGCTTCAATCACTGAACCCACCCCACCATTATATGGGACAGGCCTCTAATTCCATTTGCGCAAACATCTTGCTCAGCAAACATGGTAAATATGAAATTGTATGAATATTACTTGTATGACATGTACCAGCATGTGCACATCAAAATAAAACAAATAAAGAACTGGGTATTCATCTACTAATCCTTGGATTATTGGATTATTAACAGTTCACTGCACCAGATCCCCAGTGGTGCTGAGGAGAAGATGGCTGATAAGACCTGGCTCCTGCTCTTTCCATTAATGCAGTGATTGTATCAGCTTGGACACCAAGATTGATGGTAAAACTGCTAAATGACAACAATGTGATTAAATAAAGATGTTGGTGACATAGTGGTGGCTCAGAAGGTGAACTCACATAACATGTACAGTATTTTATTACATGGCGTTTTCACATTCGCCGAAATGCTTGCTTGTGATTGGTCAACAGCCCCCCGACTGCGGTCATTATTTTTCAATAATGACCGCAGATTTTTCAATAATGACCGCAGAGCGCAGCTGTTCGCAATCAAGCCCACTGACACACTGTTTCAGTGCAATTAGACACTGCCGTGCCGGCGATGACAGGGGGCGGAGCGACGAGCGGAGACAGAACACAGCGGAGCCAGAACACAGAGGCTGCCCGCGATAATAATAATCACTTTATTTGGGCTGACAGAGCCACAGAACAACTGCGATTTGTCAAATGAATTAGGTATATTGTTAGTAAGTTAGCCATGTAATAAGCGGGATAATGTATAGCCTACTCGGTCATTGTCGCAAAATAATTGACCTTCACTACGTTTAAAACACCTCGGCGCGGCGCCTCGGTATTTTAAACTCCGTGTCGGTCAATTATTTTGCGACAATGACCTCGTAGCCATACATTATCCCTTACTTATACAACGGCATGCAAATTTCTCGATTCTGATTGGCTGAAACAGTCCATTTACACGTCTTTATTGGCAACAATCCACGGTCCTGGGCTCAGGACCCGCCCACAACCGAATCACATATCACTCCCCGGCTCACTCCGGGTGAAAACAAGATCGCGGACAACAAATGGATATGTTGATAGCGCCATAACGACTAAATATGAAGCGATTCTGTCAAGGGGAATGTGTTAGTCCTTTAAACAATGTTGGATGATGTAATTGATGGGTCTTGAGTCAATCTAGAACAAAAGAAAAATTGCGGATTGATTGATTGATTAATTGATTGATTTAAATTTCTACTTCCTTCCCACTGACTGCAGCGTTCACTCTCACACTGTCCGACGCTGGCGTACCCACAAACACACACACACACACACACACATACACACACACACACACACACACACACACACACACACACACACACACACACACACACACACACACTGTGACACACACACACACACACACACACACGCACACACACACACACTCCTGTCTGCAACAGCGGGGGAGTCAGACTGAGAGAGAAGCAGCGCTGTTTTAAGTGAGCATGGTCTATTGAATTGATTGATTGGTTGATTGCTAATTTTATTACTGTACCCCTGGTTTCCAACTGGTTAAGTTTAGGCTAAAAGAAATAAATAAAAAAATAGGGCGAAGAAAACGTTTTTAATTTGTTTTACCTACTTTATATAGAAGCATCTAAGAATGAAGTTCTATGGAAAGTAGGTCTGCATTCCCTTAACAATTGTGTGTATTGAGCCATACTGTATTGTACCCATTCTGCATCTGGTAATAAAATTTTCAATCAATCATTCCAATAATACACAGTTGGATGTGTTAGTTGGTTGGATGCACTTCAAGCTGCTTCCACATGAGGCAACTTCTCTCAATCATTCCAATAATACACAGTTGGATGTGTTAGTTTGGTTGGATGCACTTCAAGCTGCTTCCACATGGAGGCAACTTGTCTTTTTTGTAGTTGTGGGAACTACTTTTTCTGGCGGATGGTTTTTTCAATAAATCTTCGATTAATGTGTGTTTATTGTATAGAAATAAGGTTGGCTGAATCTGGCAGTTGTATAAAAGCTTTACACCACCTGCAGTCGTGATTTGTGACCAATAAACCATGCCTAGGGGGGTCTAACGACCCTCGGCTGCGCCTCGGGCCTAACGACCACCCCTAGGCATGGTTTATTGGTCACAAACCACTCCTGCGCGTGATGTAATGCTTAAGTAAAAAATAAAAAAGGAAAAAAAAAATACTTTGAATGACATAACACCAAATTGTATAACAAATCAAACTAAAATATGTCATATCAAATTGGAACTGTCCTGGAAAACGAAATGCCCCAAAATGCTTATACTGTCGAGAGAAATATTGTGATATGACATTATTTTGGCCATATCGTCTAGCCCTAGTGTGTGCACCTAAGTGTGTGTGTTTTCTTGTGTGCTTGTGTCTATACACACGCTTCCACAGAGGCCCCAAATGTGAACAGAGAGAAGGGTATGTAGGAGTACACAGCCTATAGTACTACAAGTACATGCCAGTATCAAACAATGTACAGACAAATACCTGAAGAATACAGTCTGCTAGCTTGGTAAACCGCTCCTTAACAACCCAATGAATCACTCCTATGCAATATAAAGGATGCCAGTGTAACGGAGGTCCGTGAGTAATATCCACAGTCACGATGGACGTGTGTTGTGAAGTGACTGTGGCAGTAAGCGGTACTGGGAGTTAAACTCACTTCCCCTTAAAAGACACATAGACACGTTACCAAGCAGTGAATTCACCTCTTGGTATAGCGGTCTATGCTGTGGCCCGCGGCCGACCCGGGTTCGAAACTCCCTTGGGCATCGACATTTAACACAACGTAGAGGAGTAACATACACAAGCTACTGTACAGTGTGCAGAGATCATGATGACAGCATCGAGATCCACCACAGCCCATCTGCTCCAGCGTCTATTGTTCTGTACTGTTCCTTTAGACGGCTATGTTAGTCACTGTAGTGGTTGAGCTCCTGAGTCCTTTGTGCAGGAGACTAGATCAATGTGGAGATATCACAGTGGCTGTTGAGGGGCAACTGAACCAAGCTAACAAGCTAACCCACACAACCGCTTCACACATAAAGATCAATGTGGTTTCCTTTGTGTGAAGGAGGATGCTTATTGTCCTACTATAAACCAGATATGAGCTCCACATCCACACCGATTCGTGCAGCAGATGGATGAAGCTACCGGTGTGAACTGAAGAAAGAACCAAGAGATGACAGTAACGGAAAATAAATCAATAAATCAATGACACACTTTCACACAATTGATTTATTTGCCTCCTCTAGCAAAACAAGTGCATGCGGATATGTGTGCGTGCATGCACACACACACACACACACACACACTACGCCAAACGTTGCAGTAAACGTTAAAAAAAAAAAAAAAAAAATAATGACACAAATGCATCTTTGTGGCAATGGGCAGACAAACATACACAGTGCAGTATCAAGCACAACACAATACAACAATACAAGCTCAAGCTGATGATCTGGAGCAGGTTCCTCGCAGGGTCCCGGGTCCTATGACACCTTTGATTGTGCTCCATTATTAATGACCCCCAGCCAACCCCCCCTACCATTATTAATGACCCCCAGCCAACCCCCCTACCATTATTAATGACCCCCAGCCAACCCCCCCCCCCAACCCTGCAGACTGCCTGCACAGTGTATCATTACTGTTTTACCACATCCTCTGCCCGAGGCTGGTGGGGGAGGGGAGAGACAGAGGAGAGGAGACGAGCAGTCAGCAGCACTTAACCATAGAGGTATTATACTAGTAGAGATAGTACCTAACCTAAGAGGTATTATATACTAAAGACAATGGGTCTCATTCCCGAAGATTTTTCAAAGATATATTCTGGAAGACTTATCTTGGAACCACTGAGACATAATCTATGACAAGTACACTCTGAGTCCTGAACGTGCTGGAGATATGTCTTAAGTGGCTGAAACGGTCGCAGAAATTATATGATCTGATATCTGCTTGGAGAATGGCATTCTGTCGTAAACTCCAAAGCGCGTTCTCGTTCAGCTCATTTGCATACAAACCACGCCCCCGACAGTCCTTATAAAGCAACTGGTGACGCAGCTGTGTGAAATGGAATGGCGGAAGTGCTTTGAGAGCTGCGTGATTACGAAACCTAGCGTCAGTCAGTGCCAATCAGAGAGCGTCTCCGAGAAATGCGGCTAGGTTTCATAATCACGCTTGCGCCCATCAAAACTAGATTAGATTAATGTATTGGCATCATATACAGCTCGCGGTACACACCTGCCGCAGCGCGCGCGCACACACACACACACGTGCGCACAGTACTGTATATGAATGAATGAATGACATATAATATATATAGCCTACGGGCCGGCGGGCGTAATGAATGAACGCAGTATGGCTTATTATTCCATAATTAAGCCTATAGGCTACTGTTCATTCGTAGGCGCACACAAGACTTGTTATGGAATATTAATGCAGTCTATTTCCACCGATTAGCTTTAGTTCTTATTTATTTATCCACTGTCATTTCAGTGTTGGTGTATAGGCTATATAGTGTATTTCAATATAAGTTTAATTGATAATGATATATTCGAAGGAATGCAGGTTTATAGCTATATCAACCCCCTCCAATGTACAGTAAATGACCAAGTATGGTTTTGTCAATATTCCAATGTACAGTTTTGCTTGTACAGTGTAAGTCTACCACCCCTCCTACCCAACCTCCTCCAACAGTTTCTACGTCAAATGTACTCTCTTTTCTGGACTCTTTTTGTATCACAAACAGTACTGTATTTGCAAATCTGGTATGTCATAAATGTATAGATGTAGCAGTACTGTCTATCTGTGTCGTGTGTGTCATATATGTTATGATGAATTGAAAATGGGGGACCCTGATGTAAACAAGACGAAATTCTTTCTCTGGTCTGCATCCCCTTATGTAATTGAGCTGTACTGTACTGTACCTATTCTGCAATCTGTTAATAAAGTTTTCAATCAATCAATCAATCAAAGGTCTGTCCCATTGTATACCAATCAATGGGATACATTGCATGTTGACCTGCATTCTTTCAAATGTATATAATTAATCATTAAAACAGATGTGTAACAAATAAGAAATGCAAATTCCACAGAAGGCATTCAATTATTATTATTTTCAATCATTTCACAATAATTGCATAATTTTTTTGAATATCTGAGTAATTAAAGTAATTATACATTTGTCCAAAATAGCTGGTTCAGATATGGTTAATCCAGCTGCCCTGTGATCAGATGAATCCATATTATTTATTTTTCCGACATCAAATGCGTAATTTCTTATCGTACAAATATTGTCATATTTATTTGAATTATGATCAAGTAATTAATTCCAAGGAGGCCTGTAGCGTTAACATGAAGGAATCACTATGAGAACACAGTCTGTCAAGTTATAATACAATTTTAAATTAGTCAATCAATCATGAGATTTGATAGTGGGCTGAGAGCCTATTTAAGTGTGCTCCTCAGCACTCTTAGATCTGCTCTCAAATAAGATCTCAGGAAAATTTGAGGACTCCCACTCCCAGCCCTAATATGTCTTAAATAGGCCGAAATCTGGCTAAGACGAAATATTTTGTCGTAACTTCGTTCGAGAATGAGACCCAATACCTAACCATTGAGGTATACTAGAGACAATACCTAACCATAGAGGTATTATACTAGAGACAGTACCTAACCATAGAGGTATTATATACTAAAGACAATACCTAACCATAGATAGAGGTATTATATACTAGAGACAATACCTAACCATAGAGGTATTATATACTAGAGACAATACCTAACCATAGAGGTATTATATCCTAAAGACAATACCTAACCATAGAGCAGGGGTGGCTAACCAGTCAGAGACTAATTACTGTGGTACCACAAAGAGCCACACCATATACCAGCGTTTCTCCAAAAAAAAATCAGTCACAGCACCCTTCATGTGTTTATAGGTCCCACCCTCCGCCCTCTAATGTTGCGTTTTCTTTTCAAATGTAGCCAAGAGTAAAGACCCTAACGCTGTCAAAACAGCAGTCAAAGTGTATATTTTCAGCATTACGTTTGTTTACCAATGATTGTAGCTGTTAGTGAAATATATGATTATAGAAATCTCAGGACATTGAGTCGGAAACCGGCGCATATTGACGGGAGGAAGTGGCGCAGCCAAAAGTGAGTGTAGTCTTTTGAAGGAAGAGACCCAGGGCTTTTGATGGACTTTCGAATTTCGAAAAACTACCCTACCCAGTTCACGCCAGCCCCTGTAAATCATCTGACTTCTGGATTAACTTTTTTATTTCTCTTATTTTTCGGGATTATATCCCACAAACCGGAATGTTATTGCCATAATACAGAACACAGTTCGTTTCTCTACCTTTTTGTGAACGTCTAGCAAAAAACTGCGTTGCAATCTGATGAAACATTTTGGAGAAATTTACATTATAAAAAAGTAACTGTACTTGTGAATCACACCTGGTGATACTAAATCCAGATTGAATTCTGCCATTGGAAAGGGGAGATTTGGCCCGATCCATAGATGTGCGACTTGGCCATAATAAGGTCATTTATAGGCCTGATATTCTATAATCATATTTCAAATTGCATGTGTCCGGATGACAGAATTCAGTACTGTATCTACAAAACCTTCTGTTTAATCATCTTCCCTTTATTAATTTGCTTAGATTTTTCAGGTCTTGTCAATTTTAGCATGGTGTTATTCACAGTCAAAGATAAAAAAATATATATATAATTTAATTGATATTCTCCTTTGGTTCATTACAATTTACTCAAGCCTAGTAACATATACAATTTTCTGACATTGAGATCCATAGATGTCCCTAGAATCAGATACCAAGAACATGCAAATTAACCATTTAAAAAAAGAAGTCTGTAAATGTTTATTCTACGACTTATGGAATTGTGGGATATTTGTGGATATCCTGATGAAGAATGTCTCAGTCAACCGAGGCTTGGATAATAACAAGGTTTATTAACCAAACAGATAGAATACATAGAGAGAATGGCTGAGGCTCTCGCCCCAGGTGATCAGCTGAAATTACCCAGGTAAGAAGCCCCTATTGTGGTCGGGAGGAGCCCTTTATAGTTCAACAAAGGGGGTGTGTGGTCCCATTTGATAGATCAGATGGGGGGGAGGGGGTACAGGTTTGGGGGACACAGGGGAGGGGGGTGTCTTATTCCACAGAGAGGGGGGGGGGGCACAGGTAAAGGGAACACAGGGGAGGGGGATATAGTTACATGAGGACATATTATACCACAGAATGACAACAAATATATATATATTATAATTTTTTCTTTTTTTTTATGGAGGGAGGAGCCACACATTGGCGGGCAAAGAGCTGCATGCGGCTCGCGAGCCGCGGGTTGGCCACCCCTGCCATAGAGGTATTATATACTAGAGACTGTAGTACCTAACCATAGAGGTATTATATATTATCAGTCAGTAGTACCTAACCATAGAGGTATTATACAATTATCAGTCAGTAGTACCTAACCATATAGCGATTAGTAAAGGGGTTCATGTAAAATATATGTGCTGATTAGTAAAGGGGTTCATGTCAAATATATGTGCTGATTAGCAAAGAAGTTCATGTAAAATATGTGTGCTGATTAGTAAACAGGTTAATGTTAAATAAATGGCTGATTAGTAAACGGGTTCATGTAAAATATGTGTGCTGATTAGTAAACGGGTTCATGTAAAATATGTGTGCTGATTAGTAAACGGGTTCATGTAAAATATGTGTGCTGATTAGTAAACGGGTTCATGTAAAATATGTGTGCTGATTAGTAAAGATGTTAACACTTTCAGTGCCCAGCAGGGGGCGCACGATTTAGTGCTTGAATGCCCACCATCCACTTCAATGTTAGCGTTAATATCGCCTAATCTATGTTTAAAATTTCATCAATGGCCTATGTTCCGAATGGAATAAAAAGGCCTAAGTAAGTAAAAGTATGTTTAAAATTATGGCTATGTGTCTAATCTGCCCGTCGCTTATCAATGACTCATTTTCCAGTCAACATTGTCGAAGCGGATTGTTTTTTTATCGGTTCGTTTCCGTTTTATAGCATTTTGAAAAGCCCTCGTTTTCAAGGAAAATAGTTTCAAGTTTCAAGTTTCTTTAATAGTTGTCATACAGAAGTACAGAATACTTTCATACAAAATGCTTCTTACTGTTAAGCTCCAGAGACTGTGCTAGACAAGATAGTATCAAATAACATAGTATAGCATGTAATTTAGAAGTAGAAAATGAGGTCACAGTGTTCAGTATAGACATATGTACAATGTTCGATGCAGAATAGACGTAACTGAGTTACCATATAATATACAATACTATGCAGTGTACTAATGTACAGTACTATATAGTGCAAAGCAGAAATGGGATGAGGTACAATTTAGGTACAATTTACAGTAAGGTGTACGAGTTGTAGTGCAATCCTTCATCAATAAATATAAAGTGTGGGGAGTGGGTGCTACAGTGTGTTTGTTTAAAGTGGGTGTGTGCTATAAAGTGTGTGGAGTGGGTGCTACAGTGTGTTTGTTTAAAGTGAGTGTGTGCGTGTGGATGTGTGTGCTATGTGCGTTTGATGGTTGTTGTTGTGTAGTGTTCATTGTTCGTTTAGCAGCCTGATGGCCTGGGGATAGAAGCTTCTTCTGAGTCTTTCTGTGCTCGCCTTGAGACTCCGGTATCGCTTGCCTGACCGCAGCAGTTCAAAGAGGCAGTTGTTCGGGTGACTGGAGTCTTTAATGATTCTCTTAGCCTTGCCCCTGCAACGCTTGTTGTAAATGTTCTGGAGGGTGGGGAGCCCCCCTCCAATTGTGCGTTCGGCTGAACGTGTCACTCTTTGTAGTCTGCTTCGGTCTTGTGCAGTGCTATTCCCAAACCAGGAGGTGATGTTGCCAGTCAGGATGCTCTCTATTGTACATGAGTAGAAGTTCTTAAGGATCTTCTGACTGACTTGGAACTTCCTTAGGCGCCTGAGGAAGTAGAGGCGTTGTCGTGCCTTCTTCACAACACTGTCAATGTGTGTGGTCCATGTCAAGTCCTCGGATATGTAGGCTCCGAGGTACTTAAAGCTGTTGACTCTCTCAACCGGTGCCCCGTCGATGCTGAGGGGGCTGTAGTCCTTGACCCCCGACCTCCTGAAGTCCACAATCATCTCCTTTGTTTTGCTGACGTTCAGGGAGAGGCTGTTTTCCTGGCACCATCCCGCCAGGACCTTGACCTCTTCCAGGTAGGCCCTCTCGTCGTTGGCAGAGATCAGGCCCACCACCACTGTGTCGTCAGCAAATTTGATGATTGTATTGCTACTCCGCTGAGCCACACAGTCGTGTGTGTACAGGGAGTAGAGGAGGGGACTCAGAACACAGCCCTGGGGGGCCCCTATGTTGAGGGTGATGGATGAGGAGGTGCAGTTGCCTGCTCTCACCACCTGGGGTCTGCCCGTCAGGAAGTCCAAGACCCACTGGCAGAGGTCATAGTTCAAGCCCAGGTCCCTGAGCTTGGCTATGAGTATGGAGGAGACTATGGTATTGAATGCCGAGCTGTAGTCGATGAATACAAAATAAAATAAATAAAATAAAAAGATTCCGTGATAAACGCCCTGTACTGGAATATTCTAGAACGTTGTCATTTTTCGGCCTATTTATGAATTGTTTTCAAATAAACGCTAGATTATCGATAGTATATGTGTACATATGCACGCTGGTGCCGCGAGCTGAAAATCGATTCTCTTAGTTCCTGATCGCTCGCACAGCCAAACAGCCATATCACACATAGGGGAAAAGCTTATATCTCCGTGAAAACAGGTCTGATTATCCTAAGACTGGTAAAATAGATTCCTTACCTGAGATCAGATGGTATCCAAAAAGATTATTCCAATTCCTGATCGCCATTCCAAAAATCTATCCTTTTATTGATCCAATGCTACGTACTGTAAACACATATTCCACGCTGTTCTGAGGCTCCACAATGACTGGGATCATCTCCGGTTACATGCGTGAGAAGTAAAATGTGGATTCCGGAGTTTTTTCTCTCTCACCATTTTCATTGAGTCCATTCCAAAAGGGTGCATTACCATCTGGGAGACGATAGGGGGCGCTTTTTTCACATCTGAGCTCCTGCTGGGGCTGGTTTCCCAACGGTAGACTCGGTTGATGAAATATGAATTCAGATCGCTAATAAAAAAAATGGCACGCTAATTGTCGTGCTGGGCATTCAGGGGGCGGACTGCTAACACGTGTGTTATGTTGTCCGTGGCATCCAAAGTGTTAATGTTAAATATATGTGCTGATTAGTAAACGGGTTCATGTAAAATATGTGTGCTGATTAGTGAACGGGTTAAAAGTAGAGATGTTCCGATACAATTTGTTCCTTTCCGATCCGATTCCGATACCTAAGCTTTGGGTATCGGCCGATACCGATACTTATCCGATACCAGTGCATACATTAAAAAATAAAATAAAATAAAAAAAAAAATTATATAAATTATAAAACTTTTTTTTTTTTTTTTTTTTTTAACATACAGCTACTGTTTATATACTGTTTTTTAGTAATAACTATAACGTTTTATTCAACAACAGGTGATTGTATAGATTAGTATTAGTATCAGTAATTGAAAACTATCTCAATGAGTTCATCCACGGAAAGGTTGTTGGCACATTAGTTCCACACGGACATTATTCGTTGCTGCACTTGCTTCCACAAGAAGGCTCCGTTTAGTAGCAGAGGCTCTGTTGTTGTGATTTTTGCACAATAAATATTCAACATTCTCTTTTGAGACTCCGCCTCAGACTCTTATCATTTGGCACTAAAAGCTAAACATTGTCTCCGATATGGCTGTCCGCAACATGTCATTAATTGTGTACGCGACGTGCAATTGTGCAATGACGACGTTACCGTGAGCTAGGTTAGCTAGCATCAGAGCTACCGGTATATGGAAAAACTAACGTTACTGGTGACATTGTGATTTAACTTGGAATACTCCTTTGCCAACCTGCTGTACTTTGCTTGCAGGTCTGCAGCCATTATTGCTGGATTATGAATAGCCCCAACTTTAGCCAAGGTAACGTTATGGCTAAACCTTTAACGTTAGTTAATGCTAGCTTTCGGTTAGCTGTTCAGCTAATGCTAATAACATCAGAGCTCCCCGTCAACAGCGCTCTGCCGGGACGATGGCATTTTAAGAAAGTATCTGCTCTGCTGTTAAAATGGCAATTGACACTTTAATTCACGGTCGATTAAGCACACGTTTGTTTTATAATGCTCACTCAGCGAGTAGGGTATATCTACAGAACCCAACGTCCGCAGTGTTGTTGATAAATTACGTCATATGATATGGTATCGGAGCGCAACATTAGAGGGTACTCGCCGATACCGATACCAGCATTTTAGGCAGTATCGGCGGCATTTCCGATACTGGTATCGGTATCGGAACAACTCTAGTTAAAAGTCATTTAAACCTCAGGGTTTTTTGATCTGAGAATGAAGCCCGAATCAGTAGTCAGCTTCAGGGGAAGCAGGGAGCTCTGACATACCCTGTGGAATAGGGTACACTACTGGCCCCTCTATAATTAAAGCAATGTTGTGACTGGCTCCAAAGAGAAGGGGCTGTTGGAGGCCGGAAACTGCCACACGTACACACACACACACACACACACACACACACACACACACACACACACACACACACACACACACACACACACACACACACACACACACACACACACACACACACACACACACACACACACACACACACACACACACACACACACACACACACACCCTGCCCCCAACTCTACCGCTTGGCTAAGCCACCGATCCCCCTGTTCTTCACACAAACACACACACGCATGCATGCACACACACGCACGCGCACGTGTGCACCAGCGCCACAATGTTTACATAATAGCAGTGAATGGCATTCATTAGCATGTCCTGCCGGGCCCCTACGTGAGCAGTCTCTGGTGAGGAACTGGTTGTGTTGGTGGTGAATGGAGTCTATAGAGCTACACTGACCCACTCTGTGCTCAGGTGACCAACAGCTGTGCCAAGAGCCCCACACTCAGGAGGAAGGAGAGAGAGAGAGAGAGAGAGAGAGAGAGAGAGAGAGAGAGAGAGAGAGAGAGAGAGAGAGGGAGAGATGGAGAGAGGGAGAGAGAGGGAGAGAGAGAGAGAGAGAGAGAGAGAGAGAGAGAGAGAGAGAGAGAGAGAGAGAGAGAGAGAGAGAGAGAGAGAGAGAGAGGAGGGGGAGAGAGAGAGAGAGAGAGAGAGAGAGAGAGAGAGAGAGAAGAGAGAGAGAGAGAGAGAGAGAGAGAGAGAGAGAGAGAGAGTGTGTGTGTTGGACATGCCTCCTTGCCTGGCTGTGTGTGTGTGTGTGCGTGTGAGTGAGAGCGAGAAAAAGAGAGAGAGAAAGCGAGAGTGTTTATGTCAATATATTGGACATGCTCCCTTGCCTGACTGTGTGTGTGTGTGTGTGTGTGTGTGTGCGTGTGTGTGTGCGTGTGTGTGTGTATTTTGTGCATGCTCCTTCTACTTTGCCTGAGTATGCCTTTGCATTAACAAAGACCAGGCAGCCGTCATCTATCCATCCAATCAAAGGCCTGCTGAGCAGATAGCTCACTCCTCTCGCTAATGATGTGGCTCTGTGTCAACACAAGGACACACGTATGATGTCATATGATGTCACCAACCTGGACAAATCACCCCATACTGAGGTCAACCAAGCCAATCAATAAAGACACAAAGGAAATGTAGTACCTAACCATATACTATCTTAGAGACAGTCAGCGGTACCTAACCCTAGAGGTATTATATACTAGAGACAGTCAGAAGTACCTAAAAATAGAGGTATTATATACTAGAGACAGTCAATAGTACCTAACCAGGTATTATATACTAGAGACAGTCAGTAGTACCTAACCATAGATGTATTATATACTAGAGACAATACCTAACCATAGATGTATTATATACTAGAGACAATACCTAACCATAGAGGTATTATATACAATCAGTCAGTAGTATCTAACCATAGA
Source organism: Notolepis coatsorum (assembly GCF_963971535.1). Lineage (NCBI taxonomy): Eukaryota > Metazoa > Chordata > Actinopteri > Aulopiformes > Paralepididae > Notolepis > Notolepis coatsorum. The sequence continues at coordinate 214,213,386 of NC_140165.1, read as the reverse complement.
GGTACACATACTAGAGTCAGTACATAGAGGTATTATATACTAGAGTCAGTACCTAACATAGAGGTATTATATACTAGAGTCAGTACCGAACCATAGAGGTATTATATACTAGAGACAGTACCTAACCATAGATGTATTATATACTAGAGACAGTAACCATAGATGTATTATATACTAGAGACAGTACCTAACCATAGAGGTATTATATACTAATAAAAACAATAGGAGGTGGTCAATGTACTCTTTTGAAGTACAATATACACTGATGAGGCCAACCCAACAAATCAATACAAACACAAAGCAAAACCACAAACTGAGTAGACAATAAGCAGCACTGTATGTACAGCATATATATACACAGTGCAGGGATGTGCACACACATACACACATTAATCACATATTGTCATGCAGAGTGCATCCATACTGTTACGCACGCACACACACACACACACACACACACACACACACACACACACACACACACACACACACACACACAGTAATTACAAACATGGCTTGGCTATGCTTTCTAAGCACACAGGGTGATGGAGGGTGAGGTCAGAGTCTTGTGCTTTCCCAGCTGCTGTCTGGCATCCATGGCTGTCCACACCTCAGACTCCACAATGCAGACATAGGGAGAGGCCCCCAGCTGGCCTAGGGCCACTGTCATGGTCAAGGAAGATGTAGGCCTATACTATACACAAGCACACACACATTATTGCGCACACACACACACACACACACACACACACACGCACACACACACACACAAGCCAGCATGGGTCAGGTATTTCTGTGTCAGGAATTCTGGAGACATGAACCTAACATGGAGGATGATGAGATTGGAGATTTGGGGCACATATGGAGATATGGTGACCTGATATGTTGAAGGCTCAATTGTGAGGGTTCAATTAAAGTCGTGTCAAGCAAATCTCCACGCAATAGTCTCTGAGGAATTCCCCATGTAATTACTTGCACGCATGAATAAGCATTGCAGTTAATACAGATCGACCCGACTTCTTCAGAAAACAAAACGCGGCCACCGCGCACGAAATGATGCTGTATTTGGGGAAAGCCGTGTGTCACTCAACATCGCACGGCCTTGGAAATGTGTCCTCTCCTCCTCTCCTCGCCGTCACCCACGAAATGGAGCCAGTTTGAAGCGCGTTGACAGCTCACCGGGGAGACGCGACGCGTTCCAGTTGTGCTTTCAAGACGACCGACGCGCATGGTTCCCCTCGCGGCGCAACACCGGGGGCCTCGAGATCATTAGTATTCCGTTCCATATGCGCCTATTGTTAGGGCCTCGGCGGAGAGCAAGGCGGGAGGAGAGGAGGAGACGAGAGGAGTGGGAGGCGGCTGATTTAATTTCTCTTTCACCCTCTCTCATAAAGGCTTTCTATTGTGGCAAACTGAAACCGCACTCTCTCACACCTACTCCCCTGTGTTCCTGCCTGCTCTATCAATAAAACACAGAATAACAAACACTAAAAAAAGCAGCGAAAATACAATGAAGCTAAAAATAGACAATATAATCAAGTGATGACACACAATGGACTGTGTAAAAACAACAAGGCCAATGTTGCTGAGGAATGAGGAATGTAGGCCTGCTGCTTGACGCGCGGCAATCCATGCGTAAAAGTGTCCAAAGAGACGCGCTCTTTTGGTTATTATGTCACAGAACAATGATTTGGCTTAATGCGCTGTTTTAATTATCACATCACTGTCAGACAAGGAACATCAGCCTACATTCTGATCTTCTTGTATTCACTTTACTGGGACTTCAACCTATATGCAAGGAAGACTCATTCACAACGAGAAATGCTGAATATATGCGCAGAATAATTATAAATAATTAAAATATAAGGCTAAATTATATCAAAATTAACAATTCATCTCTTTATGATCTCATTAGAGCATCAATAAGAGCTTGTTAAGTAGTAAAACCTATAAAAGACATAATAAGGGAACAATGGGCCATTAAATGGTAGGCATGTCGCAAACGACGGGTGCTCCACCCCGATGTCGTCCCCCTCAGGCATAAATCTCAGCCCAAAGGATGGAAACGCACTACACCCTTTCATACAGAGAAGCTATTAATCAACTTAAGTAACTTTTCTTGCAGATAAGGGTCACCTCTGCACAAAAGGCACAGCAAGAGTCAGTATAACGGTCAAGTCGGTAATAAATGAGAGCTGTATATCCTGGCTCCCAAACAACTCTATCGAGTTATATGGTGAAAGCCAGGGGTAGGGGTTACTTACTACTCGTCTGTAACATGGTTACGTGTGTCGTCTGTAACGTGGTGTCAGCATACCCCCTTCCCAGTAAAAGACACTAACAAAATCCAACCAGCAGAACTTCTTACCAGCTGGCGTCTTAATGTCAAGTTTTCCTGCCCCCAGCTGCTGAAACACGATAGTTCGCTCGTAGCGGCATTCTCGGGCACCGGGTCTCCCAGGGCGAGAGCCCCGAGGACCAGACACTCCTGCCTCTGCTTCCGGAGCTCCAGCTCACACAACCCCGCCAGGCTCGCCTCCAGGCGCTCCTTCGTCCGACTGCGCTCCACCGTTATGGGGAAGGAGAACGCACGGTGCATGGCCAAAAAAAAAAGTCCACTATTTTGTATGAGAAGAAAAGAGATGATGATCAAGCCCTATTGTCTATGCATCGTTCTGGAGCACCCAGTTGTGTTTAGGATTGCACATGTAGGCGATACAGAGCCATGTTGGATCTCATTCCTTGTAGTGTGGGAGGCTATGAGCAGCATGGGTTCCTCCAGACGGCGAGCTGTACATGTTCTATTTTGCAGCTGTCAAATGCAGAGCCGCGCTCCGCCCTGCTATGCGAGGTCTATTGGCTCTGATTCCACGGCCGCGACGAGAAAGTGGCTTTCATCCGCCCCTCGCAATTCAATCTCAGCTTTCATTGGAGCGGAGGGGGCGGCGGGTGCTGCCCGTAGCCCATCCCCCCTTGATTCATTATATTTACGCATCGACCTCACCCTGCAGTCCACGACCAATGTACTCTTGCGGTATAGGAAAGACTGGGCAAAAGGGACCAGACTGGGTTGTATTTGCTCAAAGTTCATCAATTCACATCCTAGTCTGTTAAGAGTAAGACTCTTGAATGTAATTGATCCCCCCCCAATATTTATGTGGTCTTCAGTTCATCAGATATTTGGTATAAGGTTTTGTTTTGATTTTCTATAAAACTCCATTCACATTTCCACATAAAACAATAATTAACAGCATCATTGACTGATGCTCGGTCATGCATGCTTATTTTTCCATCTTCATTTCACGGAAGGTTTCTGTCTCCTCCAGTGATTACATCACTTTGGGGTCAATGTCACGCTCACATCTGCACAACGCTTTAACCAAAGACAGTTGTGCAACAAAACTGGTAAGTTATGTGCCCAATAGTGTCTGAAATATAGATCAGCTTTTTCGTTCAGTGAAGTGCCCTTTTAGCCTACTTTGTGGCATGACGTGAGTGAATACAAGATGATTACAGATTATTATCATACATTGGGATATATGTTAACTTTTACTTATTAATATTACCCTAACATGTGTTAGACCCTTGGTGAAAAAGGCATAGATCAAAGGAGTGTAATCATAGGAAGGCATTGATTAGGATTTTGGAAATTTGGATTGGGCTAATTTATTATGGATTTCTGTTAGATTTGGCATCCAATTTGCATGCACTGTGTTTGACTTCTGTAGAGGGGTAGACCAAAGAACACCTGGCGAAGAACAGTGATGATGGAGCTGAAGGAGATGGGTCTTTCCTGGGACGAAGCGCAGGCCAAAGCACGAGACAGGATTCAGTGGCAGTGTATGATTGCGGCCTTATGCCCCAACTGGTACAAAGAGGATAAGTAAGTAAGTGTTTGACTTTTGTAGGCTACCAGTGGTGCTGTGAGTTGTAGTATGGAATAAAGCCTAGGAATCATTCATTCATTCACACACACATGATTTTACCTTGTTGCATCACCAGTATAACACCTGAAATATATATCTGAAAGATAGAATAGTTGTCAACAGAAAGACAAAGAGCCCCATAGTTAACCAGACACTCACAGCAGACATGGGTCAGTACAGCCTCATAGTTAACCAGACACTCACAGCAGACATGGGTCAGTACAGCCTCATAGTTAACCAGACACCCACAGCAGACATGGGTCAGTACAGCCTCATAGTTAACCAGACACTCACAGCAGACATGGGTCAGTACAGCCTCATAGTTAACCAGACACTCACAGCAGACATGGGTCAGTACAGCCTCATAGTTAACCAGACACTCACAGCAGACATGGGTCAGTACAGCCTCATAGTTAACCAGACACTCACAGCAGACATGGGTCAGTACAGCCTCATAGTTAACCAGACATACCGAGATATACCTCATCTCATGTACCTAGTGTACTCCATCAACGAATAAAAAACAATACACCCATCACCTGCCAAGCCCCGCCCTAGTGGCGTACTATATAGTACTAGGCAGTGTGCGACCCATAGCATGATCTTTGGGTGAGCCGCGTCGGGGGGGGGGCGGCGCGCCTCTCAGCGAGGAGTGCTCAGGAGTCGGACTGTGTAATCGCAGACGTTACTAGTCTGTAGCCCGTAGTAGGTAGAGTAGAGTTAGAGTAGACAACTCACTTACCGTCCGGCCGTCTGGACGGGGCTTCCACAGCACATTCCATGATAAAAAAAAGTATCTATTTAGTTAGATAGAGATGATTATCTCTCAGACTCCTGACTTACTAACAATATGAAATACTCCTGGTCCCAAGCATTATTTTCTCGACTGACGAGTCACTGAGCTTGCTTCGACCACTAGGAAACGCGCCCATATTTCATATCATATTTGAAGACCCTAATAGGCTACATTTATTTGCTTGCTGCATTTACATTGGCTGCGACGAATCGATACATTGGCTGCCTGCAGTGACGCTGACGCCCACCACAGTCACCACTGTGAGTGACGTGAATCTCAAAACAATGATTTATATTTAACTAATAATAGTCCCCACGGCCACCGGAGCAGCACCAGCCGCAGGTGTAATTGCGCCTGTAGATGATCCGATTCCCGCCTCCTGCTGCTCTGTCAGCTTCACTGTCAGTGAATAATATATAATAGTAATTTAGAGACCCCCCAAAAAATCGCAAATCAAGTTTGCAGGGGAGCTGATGTCTGATCTAGGGGAGCTATAGCGGTCCGGGCTCCCCTCGTGGATCGCACCCTGGTACTAGGCGTGGTCACCACTCACTCTTCCTCTATTTTCGTTTCCATCATAGCGGATGCATGACACCCTATGCAACTAGTTGTTATGAAAAGTTTAGAGAAATTGCATAATATTGAATGCTTACCGGAGATTTGCTTACCCCTGGAATCTTCGGGGCATGTTCCAACGACACGTCGGGTCTATTCTGATGTTTCCTCATCTTGTGGCAGCAGATCGAGGGACAGCGTGCGAGGTTTGGCTATCGAGCCGGCTCGCACACAGGTAGGCCCTGTGTCATCAGGCATTGATGCTAGTGTTAGTAATGCTGGTTGTGTTGTTACACAACCGAGTTGTGTGTCGGCGCCAGGGGCGGGATGGCTTGGTGAACGTTCCCCTGAAGTGACGGTTTCCAGGCGATCCTGGAGCGTGCTGCTAACACTAATGCTAACGCTAATGCTAACGCTAATTGTTGTGAAGGGCCAGATTAAAAGCTGAGAATCTACGTTTATTGTTTTATATACCTTGAATATTATTTATATATACAATTTATATCCCTTTAAGCCTGCGTTTGAATCCTAGTAATATTCACTTTCCTCATTGGATAACGTTCTCGGCGCCAGACGGCGCGCCCCTAAAGTCAGGTTCAAAGGCGAGCCCAGGCATGTTGGAGCATGCCTGGAGACGGCGCATTGATTCGAGACGAGAACTGAGGTTTGGCACTAGAAAGCCACTTAAGTATATATATCGCGGCAGGTGCGAACGGCAGTGTGCGTTCGTTCGGTAAAACAGTGAAGTGCAAGCAGTTCGTCTAAACAGAGTGTTGAGAACCACGTGCGAAGTGAATAGTAAAAGTGTCAGAGTTAATGCAGTAACGTCAAGTTCGACTTAGCTTAATGTGAAGTAAAGAGTCGTTATTTATTGTGCATCGTGCCAACAGCAGTTCGTTCGTGTGCAGCATTACCCAGCAGTTCGTTCGTTTAGTAGCTAGTGGAACCTTAGCCAGTGTGCGTGGACTAAATACATTGGTGCCAGTACACGAGGAGGGCCTAGTCGTAGAACCTACTGGCCATGTGCATATTGGAACCGACGGCGGCGATTGCAGAACCAGTATTGGTTGGATTATAGTGATTGTGGAACGTACTACCTGGAGAAGAGCATCGTTAATACCCACTGTCGTTTGGATTTAACCACCTTGAAGATCTACTTCGGGCTGGCTTCGTGGACCGAAGCTAGCTGGCTATCACCATTGCTATCGGGCAATTGGATTACAGTTATTGCTTTGTTGCTGAGCCTTTGGATTACAAGGACTGGATTCTATACGAGAACCCCCTTCTTCTTCAATTGAACAGACTGAGTATCCGAACATTCTTCCTTCCTCCAGAGCTTACATCTCTGGGAGGAAACCCCCTGTCTCCAGCGGTACCAGCGTTTCCCCCTATATTGCCATCCTACGCCAAGCGGCGTTTAGTCTAGTACCCCATCGTAGGAATTATTTATTCCAACTGACGTTTGCTACTGACTGACTTATTCATATTCTTCGCCATACAAGCGCGACCTTAATTCCCATCTCTGTACAATTTGCTGCATAACAATAAATATTCTAAATGATATTTCTTTGTCACCGTGCCGTATTATTCTGAGTGTCTGCCATAATTAACTGTACTTTCTGGCAAGTAATAATAATGATAACTAGCAGTGGTTTAATCTATCACAATCTTTAATACAGTCAGGGTTTTGTAACCCCTCAGTTACAATTGGTCCTTCGAGCCGGAGGGTATCAGTAATCTTAATATCATATTAATAGTGATATGGCCAGCGGCGGACACTCTCCAAACGGCTCTCCCAAACTAGAGCGCCCTAGGCGCAAACGTCAGCCCCCTCCACACCTGGAGGACTACGCTTTCGTTTTACCTCCTAGCTTATCTAAAAAGACGTTAAGCGCGGATAAAACTAATAGCTTAAGCATGCCCAATCCTATCGACTTGTCGGCCCCACCAGTAGAGACCCCAGTGGGTTCAAACGAAACTGACTTAGCTCACGGGGGGGAACAAGCGGGACATGACGTGACTATACCCAAAGACAGCGCCACCGGGATAGACCCCGGAGCGCCAAAGGATAAAGACAGCGCCACCGGGATAGACCCCGGAGCGCCAAAGGATAAAGACAGCGCCACCGAGATGGACCTCGGAACGCAAGAGACCCAAGAGCGCGCACCCGAGATAGACCTCGGCGCGCACCCAAGAGAAGAGTACCGCGTCTTAGAGATGGACCTCGGGGCACGGGAGAAAGTAAGAAGCAGCGCTCAAGAGATGGACCTCGGAGCGCGCCAAGAGAACAGGTCACCACCAAGTCCTGTCAGCGCCCGATCACCTCCATCAGTGTCATCCCCCAGCGAGGCTGACCAGAGACTAGCACAAGCCTTGATCGCCACGCTAACAGCATCCACGGAAAGAGACCGTCTCCAAGCGCAACAACAAAGCGAGCGAGAACGCATCCGACTAGAAGAGAGTCGCCTCCAGGCTGACGCAGCGATGACCATCAGACTGGAAGAGAGGCGCCTCCAGGCTGAAGAAAACATTCAGCGAGACCGCGCCAATGCACAGCGCGACGCCGCCAATGCACAGCGCGACATGGAGCGGGACCGTCTGCAGGCGCAGATGATAGAGCAATTGATCCAGAGGGCGACCCCCCACTCCTCCACACGGAGCTCCCGGAGATCATCACGACACGGTTCGAGGGCACCTTCCCCTCCCCGACAAATCTACACAGGACCCAGCCAACAGGAAGAACCTGCTTACGTCGCCGAGCCCCCTCCCCGACCGGTCTATACGGGACCCAGCCAACGGGAAGATCCCGCCTACGTCGCAGAGAAACTAACTAAGAGACTCCAAGACCTAGCGGAGGACGAGGGAGGACATCAAGCCCACCAACACGAACCTATTTTGGACCAGGAGGCCCAGTACAGCCCCGACCTCAGCCCCGAGCCAATGCGTTACGTGGGATTACGTAATCCAAGAAATACGAGATATCGACCGCCTCCCCCCAGCCAAAGACAATAGAGCACTAGATGACCTCTCTATCAAGGTGCAATCCCTTGTGGGGATGCTGGGGTCACAAAAGGAGAAGGGGAGATATGAACTATATGCAAATTCCAACGTGGAGCGGATACTGGAGAAGCTCCCTCCAGCCCGTCAAGAGCGTTTTCGGCGGCAGAAAGACCACCGTGACCCCCACGGCCCAGAACCATCCCTCCTAGACCTGGCTGATTTCCTCGCCAGGGAGGTCAGCAGTCTACGATTAGACACATTCGTGTGGGGTGGCTCTAACCCTAAAGATGGACCGAGGAGGTTCAATGACAACCGCTGGTCCGTGACCGTTATGCACCAGGCCGAGTCAGTGCCGCGGCACAAGAACCATAACACCCCCCCCGTGAAGGGAAAGTGGAAGATTGCCTGCCAGTATTGTGAACATGAACATTGGCTGTCTCAATGTGACACCTTTAAGAAGCTGACTGCTGACGAAGTGAGTCAGTGAATCAAAGCGAACCGCCGCTGCTTCCGCTGCGCGCGCAGCCACATGGCAGCTGAGTGCCGCCTGAAGAAAAGATGCAGCAAGTGCGACGGCGCCCACCTGGATGTCCTACACGACAGCAACAAGAGGAGACCCGTACCACAAAGCAGCTCGAGAGTAGATGTCCTGTATATAGACCCTGCGAAGAGCGGGAGCTCCCGAGTGCTCTTGAAGGTGGTCCGAGTGCTCCTAAGCTACGAGGACAAGGTCCTGGACACTTACGCCGTCCTCGACGATGGGTCTGAAAAGACTCTCCTCCTCGCGTCCGCCGCAGCCCAGTTGGGCCTGCGGGGTACCGAAGAAACAATGACAATCCGTACTATTCGGCGAGATTTAAAGACCATAAAGGGCGAAAACGTCTCATTCACAATAGCAGCGGTCGAGCAGCCCGAGAAGTGGTACAGCATCACTAATGCCTTCACAAGCCATGACATAGGTCTGTCACGTTATAACTACCCCATCCCACAGCTGATGGAGAAATACGTGCACCTACGCCGACTGCCTATACCGCTCATCGACGGCGCCACCCCGACCCTGCTCATAGGCTCCGACCACGCAGACCTCATCGTCCCAACGGACGCGGTCCACATCGGACCCAGAGGCTGCCCAGCCGCGGTCAAGACCCGCCTGGGCTGGACGCTCCAAGGCCCCCTCTCCGGGTCTTCCAACCGACCGACGGCCACACGCTGCCTCTACACGAGGGTAAGCGACAACGACACCACCCTCTTGCAGCACGTCGAGAGACTATGGACCTTAGACTCGATGCCCTTCAAGAACGAACGGAAACTAGTTTGCTCCAAGGAAGACAAGTATGCCATAGCTCTCCTCGAGCAGAAGACAAAGAGGGTCGAGGTCGACGGAGTGATGAGATACGCAACTCCACTCTTGAGGCGAGAGGGGATGCCCACCCTCCACGCATCAAAAGAAGCGACACAACGCTATCTACTGAACACCGAGCGGCGTCTAGCTAAAGACCCCCCTCAAGCCACGATATACCGCGCTGAGATCGACAAACTGATCACAGCGGGACATATAAAGAAAATCGACGATCAAGAGGCAGACCAGACGACTGAATCCTGGTACGTGCCCCATCACAAGGTCCACCACAACGGCAAGAACCGCATTGTATTCAACTGCAGTTATCAGATCGGACTACAGAACCTGAATAACTTGCTCCTACCCGGCCCGACACTCGGCCCCTCCCTCCTCGGCGTACTACTACGTTTCCGCCAGGACAAAGTAGCCATCAGCGGCGACATCAAAGGGATGTTCCTACAGGTGCGACTGATGGAGGAAGACAAGCCCCTGCTGCGGTTCCTGTGGAGAGAGAGGATCGACGATGAACAACCCTCCATCTATCAATGGGAAGGTCCTCCCCTTCGGCACCACATGCAGCTTTTCCATCCTCTTAACCGGTTCATTGATGAAGGTCAGTCGGTAGCTAATGTGGGGGGTTTTGCTGAGTCCTATTTACCCTTTTTTCGGGTAAATGGGTTGACAACAGGGTGCAGGGCGGGTGTGCCGTGGCTAAGTAGCCAGGTAGCTTCGATCCTGTGCCCCGGCAGGGTTGGACGGTGTCCCACCCGGAAGCCGATGCTTGAGAGCGAATCGGCCCGGCGGGTGGCAGTATGGACGGATGAGAGCTATACTGCTGTAGGATGGAATTTAGCGGCGGCCAGTGTTGTGGCTCAGCTGACTGTTTTCCTGTCCACATTAGCGTCGGGTAGTGAGGCTACGGGACCAGCCGACGCTGAAAACATTTTGCATGTTTGTGGTGTTATAGAGATCTTGACTCAGTCGCAAGCTATAACTGCGGGAGGATTAGGATGCTATCAACGCTTGCTAATAGGCATTTCTGGTTGGAGCAATCTCCTCTTGGGGAAGAAGAAAGGTTTTCTCTCCTCACGGCTCCTTTTTCCACAGAGGGACTCTTTGGTCGTTCTGCGGAGGCGCAGGCGGTTATTGATCTGGGTCCCACACCACCTCACGCTATGCAGCCAGAGGTTGGAGCACGGCCTCGTCAGCGACTGTGGCGAGGCCCTCGACAGGCGGCCATGTTTCCCCCGCCAGTGGTACCCTGGGCGGAGAGTCAACAGGTGTCCACAAGGCCGACAGCCTTGGCGGCCGAGGGATCGGCCATATTGGGTGTACTCGGCTTGGGAAATACAAGCCGTCGTCATTCTGCCACGAACAGCCTGCTCCCCGATCACTCCTCTCTCCGTTACCAACGGAAGCGGGGCTCTGATCGTTTTCCTTTGGCTGCGGGCCGCGAACCTTCTTTGAAGCGCATGCAGCCCCACTTTTCGCTTCTCATGGTGACAGGGGCTGACACCCAGTTGATGGCTGAGCCTGGGTCTGTCCGTGAGAATGTTGTGCTGTCGCGTGGCTCCCGCACCACACGTTGTGTGATGGGTGAGCCTGGTGTTACGGCTGCCACTATTTACAGTGGTCAGCAGGGGGACTCGAGGCCTCTTCGTTTTAATGCTCAGCACGGGTTACCACGGCCTCGCCTTCGCCAGGCGGGGTATCACGCTGATGCCTCCCACTCTCGTGAGAGCGGCAGTGGTCTGCAAAGAAGAGGCGTGCGTGATTTGGGTGGTAGCAATATCACTGCAGGGCTACGGCATGTAGGAACCCATGGGGTCCTCACGCCTTGCATGTCTAGCTGTAGAACAACTCCTCAGCATGCGCTAGAGGGGTGTTCAGGGGGGGAGCGTGTGTCAATCAGTTTGATGGCAGCTTCTCCCGTATCAAACCGGCCCTTTCTGTCGGGGTCTCCCCTTGGGTGCGACCGCCCTGTCCGCTTTGGCGGGTTCAGGGGCTACGCACAGCGGGAGGGACCGGGCCACCTATCTACTGTTCCTTGCGGCCCAGCGTCAGTTGACAGCGGGTGCGCTTTGGGATTATTATCACATATGGCGACAAGAATGCCGTTTGGAGGAGTGGATGGAGAGAACGTTGAGGCGGGGGCTTGTTTTGCAGTTCGCACAACCCCACCCTCCGTTTTCAGGTTTGGTGCAGACCCTATTGTCAGGGTCAGCAGCAGTGACAGCTCTGGCCGACGAGATCCAATCTCTGTTGGCAAAGCAGGCCATAGTCGTGGTCCCGAGAGAGGACGCAATGTCAGGCATCTACTCCCGTTATTTTCTGGTGCCCAAAAAAAACGGGAGGGGTCAGACCTATACTGGATCTGTCCGCGTTCAATCGTCTGATTGTGGCGAGACCATTCAGGATGTTGACCGTCAAACTCCTGCTACTTGCTATCAGAGTGGGAGACTGGTTCACCTCCATAGACCTGAAGGATGCGTATTTTCACATCCCGATTTTCCCTCTTCACAGGAAGTTCCTACGGTTCCTTTTTCAGGGCGTAGCGTACGAATACCAGAGGTTGCCGTTCGGCTATTCTCTGGCTCCCCGCACATTCACCAAGTGCGTAGAGACTGCGCTGGAGCCTCTACGTCGTCAGGGAATACGGATTCTATTCTATCTCGACGACATTCTGATCCTCAGCCGGTCGGAGGAGGTCGCCAGGTCTCATACCAGGCTGGTGGTGGAATTCCTCACCAAGCTGGGTTTTGCTGTGAACTGGAAGAAGAGTACGCCTCTTCCCAGTCAACAGGTGGAGTACTTGGGCTTGATGTTGAGGTCGAGGCCCATGATTGTAACCCTCTCGGAGCAACGGAGGGTGTCTATCCTCCACACGCTCTGGGGTTTCCGTCTTGGAAAGACGGTCACGGCGCTGCAAGTGATGCGCCTGCTCGATATGATAGCATCTGCTCACGCGGTGGTTCCTCTTGGCCTCCTCTTCATGAGGAGGATACAGAGGTGGTTCTCCAGTATGAGAATAGACTCGGTGAGGGACAAATGGAAACGTTTGACGTTCCTTTGTCGATATGGGGGGATCTCGCCCATTGGAGGAGGCCTGGTATCCTCACCAATGGGGTCCCCATGGGCAGCAGGCGCTCACACGTCACGGTCTTCACCGACGCTTCCCTCACGGGTTGGGGAGGGACGTGTCGGACCAACGCAGTGGGGGGCAGCTGGACGATCCATGCTGCCCGGTCTACCCTGCACATCAATGTGTTGGAATTGAGGGCGGTCCTCCTGGTCCTCAGACGGTTCGTCCACCTGGTGGTAGGCGAGCACGTTCTGATCAGAATGGATAGTATGACGGCAGCGGCGTATATCAACAGGCAGGGTGGAACTCGATCCATCCGCCTGCACCGGGCGGCGGTCGAACTCTGGCTATGGGCATTTTGGAAGGCTGCGCAGTCTGAGGGCGCTCCACATCCCTGGCATGGAGAATGTGGGCGCGGATATGATGTCTCGGGGCGGTCCTCGTGTCGGCGAGTGGGAACTGCGCCACGATATAGTCAGGCAGATCTGGGATCGCTTTGGGGAGGCTTCAGTGGATCTGTTTGCGAGCAGACACTCTCACAAGTGCCCCTTGTGGTTCTCGGTCAGTCGGGCAGATCTTCCCCCCTTTGGGGTGGATGCCTTCTCGATGTTTCCATGGCCGCCCGGCCTTCTGTACGCTTTTCCCCCTATACATCTGTTGAATCAGTTGTTGGAGCGGATATGGAGGGAGCGCAGGACCGTGATCCTGGTCGCGCCGGACCGGGGCACAGCGGTGTGGTTCCCGGCCCTGATCCAGCTACTAATAGCCCCGCCGTGGCCTGTTCCTTGGTCGGCGAGGGCCCTCTCTCAAGCACGCGGGTCGCTGTTTCAGCCCCCGGTGATGCACCAACCTCTGATGGTTTGGCTGGTGAGAGGGTAAGTCTGGAGAGGATGGACCCTTCTGTGGTTGACACCATCCGGAATGCGCATGCTCCCTCCACTGTCGCGCTTTACGCGGGCAGGTGGTGTATGTTCCAAGAGTGGTGTAAGGCGGGGGGCAGGGACCCGGTGTCCTGCCCCCTGGATGCTGTCCTTATTTACCTTCAGTCTCTCCTTGATAGACTGTCGGCTTCGACGGTGAGGGTATATGCAGCAGCTATATCCTCTTATCATGAGGGATTTGAGGGTGCTGTTTTGTTCAGCCACCCTCTTGTGAGGCGTTTCCTGCTTGGCGCTCGACGCGTTAAGTCGGTAAAGCGCTCTTTGGCTCCGAGCTGGGATCTTCAATTGGTCCTCGGTCGGTTGTCCTTGGCCCCGTTTGAGCCTCTTGAGCAAGCACCGTTGGAACAGCTGTCGTTCAAGACCGCGTTCTTGCTGGCCGTCACCTCCGCTAAACGCGTGGGTGAGCTTTGTGCTCTCTCGGTACGGCCAGAGTGCCTGTCTTTTCGTTCCGATTGCGGTGCCACTCTGCGGCCTAATCCTGCCTTTGTGCCTAAAAAAGAGTTCTTTCCGCTCCAGGGATATTATGGTTCAGGCGTTTCATCCACCTCCTCACGCTAGTGAGTTGGAGGCGGGCCTTCACCTGTCATGTCCGGTCCGGGCTTTGGGGATTTACCTCAGCCGTACTCAGGGCCTCAGGGCTACCGATCAGCTCTTTATCTGTTACGGTGGCTCTCGTGCTGGTAAGGCACTGTCGAAACAGCGCCTGTCCCATTGGTTGTGCGAGGGCATTGTCCTTTGCTACACGTTGGCCGGGCTGGCTCCCCCTGGGGGCGTCAGGGCGCATTCCACTCGTGGGGTGGCAGCCTCTGCCGCTCTGCTGGGTGGGGCCTCGGTGGAGGACATCTGTGCTGCGGCTTCATGGTCCTCCCCGGGTCCCTTCGTAAGGTTTTACCTCATGGACATGACCGGGGGTTCTGTCTCCCAGGCGGTTCTGAGGTCTGTGGCCTCTCCTGCTTCCCGTCCTTTGGTGGGGTAGCAGGAGTGTGTGGGTGTGGGCCACAATGTGTTGTGTCACACGTGGTTCCGCCTGTGCTGTGTGTTCAAGAGGTTCTAGTTCCCTCTTGTTCGCACTCGGTGGAATTGACTGCCGCCCCCTCTTCATTAGGAAGAATGGGGTGACGGGACTCCCCTCCCCCCTGATGTGGGCTTACGGGTCCTCGCGTCCGCTCTACCCCATATCTCGGTATGGCTTAAGAGCGGGACGCAATGCCAGTACGAGTATATAACGACAGGTTATGTATATAACCTAGTTATATGAGTACTGGCTAAGCGTCCCGCTCTTAAGCCATACCGAGATATACCTCATCTCATGTACCTAGTGTACTCCATCAACGAATAAAAAACAATACACCCATCACCTGCCAAGCCCCGCCCTAGTGGCGTACTTAACCAGACGTAGTTAACCAGACACTCACAGTAGACATGGGTTCTGTATCGTATAGCTCTCGCTTGGCGTCACTCTCTGCACTGTCCTCGCACACGTGCACGCGCACTGAATAAAGACCACAATGTACCTTTAATCCCAATATTTGTCTGACCACACCCCTATCAGCTTACCCATATAAGCAGGGGTGGGGCCACCCACTCGCCTCCTTCTCGCTTTCACCACAAGGAAGTGCCTCGGTAGATCCCCACTTGAAGTGATGTGATGGTAGGAGAAGAGTTGGAAAACAAGGATACGTTGACATCATATCTTTATTTTCTCTCTCACTATTTTCGAGAAAATACGGCAATATTGTCTTCGTACTGGAGTGTCTGGAAGATGATGATCATTCTAAAAATCCTCCACCGGTTTTCGTATTGGGAGTTCGCGCCGCTACATGCTTTTCCAACTGCAGTCCTTGCTGTGTGCTGGTTGCGGTAAAGACACAGCTGGGCTGTAGGACGCGCCGCTGTTGTGAGGAGCGGTGGGTTCCAGGTTTGGTGAGTTATGTTTGCTGGCAAGCTCCACTTGTCTGTTAGTGCTATGGGGGCTAGTTGACAATGTTTATGAAAACCGGCCCCAGACTAGGGTCCTTTGTTCAGCCTCCTAGGCGACAGAAGACCTTGGTCTGAAGCCCATTATAGTTTAACTAGTGGGCCACGACCATTAACACTGGTGATCCCTGTGTTTTCTGGACGAGTGGATGTCTCTCTGTCACCGTGTTAGGCCCCATCTTTCATATCCAAATGAGAGTATTCCCTCACGAGGAGATATGGGCATAGATGTTCATTAGCGGAAGATCTGTGTTCAAAGTCAGCTACACAGGCCAGTTGGGTATTGTGCTGGCTCCGTCGGGTGTTGGTAAAATCACCGTTGTAAAACTGTGTTGACATCTTGTTTCTCTTTTCTCTTAAAAAGTGAGGAGGGTTTCAGAACGGCGGCCTGTCTGGGTGAGTGTTATATCATTGTGTACAAGTTCAGGTGATAGCTGCTTAGCTTACGTGCTAGTGGTGGCCTACTGTTAGCCAGTCAGCTGTTAGCTGCGGCGCTAGCCTGCTGTGATCACTAGGTGGCCTACCTGGCTAGGCTAGGAAACGTTAGCTTGCTGCTGTCGCTGCTTAGCTTACGTGCTAGTGGTGGCCTACTGTTAGCCAGTCAGCTGTTAGCTGCGGCGCTAGCCTGCTGTGATCACTAGGTGGCCTACCTGGCTAGGCTAGGAAACGTTAGCTTGCTGCTATCGGCCGAGGCCCAGCGCGGGGTGGCTCCGGCCCCTCGCGTGCCGCCGCGGTTCCCAACTCCCCTCTCCCTCACGGGGAGAGGCGGGGGGATTCGAAGCTCCCCTCTGGTCGCGTGCGCCATTCGCTCGGCGTCTCGCGGGCAGGGGCGGTAGCAACCGACGGTTGGAGCGGCCGTTAGCTTAATGCTACTCTGTTGAACATGCTTTGATTATAACATGTTTTAAACACTCTTGACTACGACGTCATCTTTGACAGAGGATGTTCGTCGAACCTGCCCTGGGCCAGGACGGCAAGGACTGCGTCAACAAGAGGGACCGTAGCGACGGGAGGGAGCGGCGACGCTGCCCAGATCGACAACACAGGACGGCTGTGTTTACTACGGTGCCTTGAGACTGCACTTCGCTTGATCTACGCTCCGGGTAGGCAAGGTTTGGCCAGACCTTGTACACTTCTTCTGGCTTTCCCTTCTAAATGTTTTGTAAATAACGATGTTTTCCAAAAACGAGTGTTGCTGCACTACATTTAGGATACGACGCGAGTTATGTGTGAATTGTCTTGTCACTGGTATTTAGCTTCTCCATGCAAATCGGGTTGTTGTTACAGATGTGAAAATGATCTGGTTTGTTGTGTTGAGAAACATCATGTGTGTTTATATGTACAGTTTACTCACAACTAAGGGGGTTAACTAACCTATAAAGCTATGCTTAGTGACAAATGAGTAAAGAATGATTCTCTTCTCAGCCTGTAATGACAATGAACAGTGTGTTCACATATTAACAGGTTTTCCTGTTTTAACTGGCCGTATTAAGGGTAAAGTAGGAGGATTGTGTTTCCCCCCGGTTCCCTGGGGACTTCTTCATCCTCCTTTCAGACATGTTGTTGCACTACATTGTGTCACTGTGTGGTAGGGATACGATGTAACCCTTAGCTTGATTGCTGAGGTTGTGCTAAAACTGCTGGAGAAACTTTATTTTCCTAAAAGAAAAGATTGTTTGGTCGCTTTCGTGTGTGCTTAGCAAGGCCTGTGGCCGATACTAATCGAGAATTATGTATTCTCTCATTATGAAAAACGGCGTTCCTCTGTAGAGTGTTTTTGCCATTTTTTGTAGGTGATGATGGGTTGTGTGTGTCATGTGACCTACAACTGGGTTGGACTGGCCACAGAAGCACATGTGTAAGTTTGGTACCGGGGCTCTTGGAGAGCCCTCTCTATTCTGTGTTTTTCCTTAGTAAAAATCAGATAGCAGGTTAGCTCATGCGCTGTGTGAAGCTGTCAGACGCTTCATAGAGCTGACTATGACTGTGTCATACTCTCTTTTTGTCATTACATCGTATCATGGGTGTGGGGTCGTAAAGGGGTGAACTGGTAACCTTTCCTCCCCCTTTTTTCTGTTGGTCAGGGGTAAACCCACCTGTCCTTCAAGGTTCCTGTCACGTTGCGGTTCGGCACGTTACAGGGTGAGGGGGGGGGGAGTTTCCTGGTCCCACGGCCTGGAATATTGGGCGTGTGCACCGCAGAAATTCCCCCGCCATAGAGTACGTCACCGTGCGCGTCTCTGTTGGTAGGACTTCCGTGTGCTGTTCAGGTCCATGTGATGGATCTGTTTCGGGGGGTGGTCAGGGCTCCTCCTCACCAAGCTCCTATTCGGGCCTTCTGTGAGTTGGGACTCCTCCTTCCATGTGAGGGAGCCTCCTTCAGAGTACAGAGCCTCCTCCTCAGATTGTCAAGGTGAGTGGACCCTCAAGAAGGAGTCCTACTCTATTGTGTATGTATTCGATTCAATTCGATTATTGAGTGTGTATGGGTTCAGTGCCTCCTCCCCGGAGAGCCCTAAAACCAATTTTTTACATGGCTCAAGGTGCAATATACTCTTTTCAATCTGTACAGCTCGCGTGGGAAGTCTCTCTGGGGATTCCCGTCTCCTTCCTATGGGAGGGTGGTGGGATGTAAAAATGTGAAAAAATGTTACCCCCAGCTGTGTAGACTGGGATACATACTGTTGGTGCTTCCTGCTTTTCTATTAAAAAGAGTTGGAGTTAGGAAGTGTCACACCCCTCTTGTCGTTCCCCTGGGCGCCTTGGGGATTCAATGACAGGTCTAAATAGCCTGTTCATTGATGTGGGTGTGTCTCGACGCACGTATAGTGCTAGCTCGGGGTGTTCTGTAAACAGGCGACTGACTGGCACGCCTTGGTTGCTTGAGGTTAAAACGGCGTTTTTATAAAGCAACTGGGATGGAGGTTTTTCCTCTTCCGACGACCAAATCCGACGACCTGATTTGGTTATCGACGGATTCTCGTTCATATCTGGGGGATGATGACGGAATGGATCTGAACATATGTAGAGGGGTCTCACGCCCTGGGGGTGGACCACCGGGCGCGGTTCGCCCGAACGTCTGGGTGGCGCCTTCTTTTCATGTTTAAGATCAACACGCATATCTGCCCCTTCTCCTGGAGTAGGCATGTCGGCGTGGTTAGGGCACGGGACTGGTTCTGGTCACGCTGGTCCGGATCAGTTGAACCCGTTGTCCGCCGGGGATGCAGATCTGCTGTTCTGGTACCCTGAGGGACTTGGGCTTTTTTCAGGGGGAAAAATGCCAGGTCGGTCCGGGTGTCACAGGGTTAAGCGCTATGGAGACCCTGGTTGGGTAAATTTTTTACTCAGCACTGTCGTAATGGCTTACGGCCATGCCAACCTGTACACGCTCGATCTCGTCAGATCTCGGCCGCTACACAGGTTGGTCCTGGTTAGTACTTGGTTGGGAGACCGCCTGGGAATACCAAGTACGGTGTGCTTGGGGCTGGTTCTCCATTATTTTTCGCTCCTCTCTCACGCATGGCGAAGAGGGGCCTGTTGGGGTGGTCTTTTGACCTCCTCTGGTGACCCTGTGCTTCCCGTATCGCGGGGCCGGTCCGAAGTAATGTTTCGTCGACCCGTAGGCCTGGGTTAACCCTTTTTTGAAAACTGAAACACTTGTACTGCGGTATAGCCGGTGTATACCCGCAGGTGTGTTTTGGAGTTTTTTCTTGAGGGGTTATAGGAACAACCACCGCATTGGGTAACACCAAGGTGGTTGATTCCCTGGTGTGTTGGAGCAGTGTCAACTCCCGGGTTACCCGGTTGAGGGTGCCCGTGCACGTTCATGACGTCTGCCAATCGTGTCAGCCTTCTCTGCCTCAACCCCTCTGGGTGGTTTTTTTTTTAAATGGAGGCTTGGTCATGCAACAACGCCAGCATACGCCCCTTCCGCCGGCGCGGCTGTGTTCAGCTGTCCCCTCTGGCGCCTGTCTCGTCCGCAGTCTCCAGGCTAGGGTTAACAGCCTGTTGCCTGGTTTTTCCCCGGTGCGCTGCCTGCTTCCGTTGATTAACCTTTTTTGTGTGCTTACGGCCATGCTGACTGCCTGTTCTGCAGGGTCAGTGTGCCAGGCGGTGTACTGTTGGGGGGACAGGGCCCGCTCGGCTGAGGGGCCTTTGTCCGAATACGCTGGCGATGTGGGGGGCGGGGTCACTAAGTGCCCACCTGGTGGGGTCTTGATGCTGGCATCATGGACTTCTCCGGGCCCCCGTTCCAGGGGGTCCAGTCCCTTTGGTGGGTCTGGGTCTTCCTTCGCGCTCCACTGCTACGGCCTTGCCACGGGGTTGGGTTTGCCCTTGACCCCGTGATTCTGGGGGCAGTAACGAGGTTGTTTCCTCCGTTCGTTCCCGGGTGGCATGCGGGTTGTGCGTGTGTGTAGTCGTGGGGTCAAGCCACGGTCTGCTCACCCTGTGCGTTGAGTTGCTTGAGTGCCTCTTTGCACGGTCGGGTCCGTCGACCTCCCGTGAAGCCCCCAATAGGGGGAGTGCCCTCCATTAGGGTGGGTCGGGGGGGCTCGGCCCTCCCTGTTCTGATGGTTGTGGGGGGCTTTCAGCGGGGTGTATTTGTCGGCCGATGGCTCTCGCTCGGCCTCCCTTGTGCAGAGAGTGACGCCGAGCGAGAGCTATACGATACAGAACGTTAGGTTATGACTATAACCAAGTTCTGTTAGTATAGCGACGCTCGGCGTCCGACGCCGCTGCAGCCCTTGATCTCGCCTTGTGGTGAAAGCTTGGGAAGGAGGCGAGTGGGTGGCCCCACCCCTGCTTATATGGGTAAGCTGATAGGGGTGTGGTCAGACAAATATTGGGATTAAAGGTACATTGTGGTCTTTATTCAGTGCGCGTGCACCTGTGCGAGGACAGTGCAGAGAGTGACGCCGAGCGTCGCTATACTAACAGAACTTGGTTATAGTCATAACCTAACGTTAGTAGCCTACAGCCTCAGTTAACCAGACACTCACAGCAGACATGGGTCCGTCCATACATGCATAGCATAATCTGTCAGGTGGAAACTGCCTCATTTGTTGCCCCTGAAACAATTAGGAAAAAAATCTATTGTAAAACCTAGAAAAAAAGGCAATACAATTTAAAATACAATTTAAAAAATAGTTTAGTGTTAGGCCAGGTTGACTTCTCGGCTACTGGTGCCTTGAAATTCCACCTCAATGACCTTAAGACTCTCAATGAGACTTTGTTGGCAGCATACTGTATTCTGTGAGTACAGTATTACGAGTCCCAAAATAACAATGCTTTCAATATTTATTGACATTAATATTTCAAAATCCCTTCTTCTTCTTCTTCTTTTTTTTATTTTTTTTTAGTGCTGTAACAGATAAATTATGTGGCCAATATGACTACACTCAACTTATTTTCGTTGTACTGTATTTGTGCTGTATGATGACATTGACAATACATTTGAATCTAATCTAATCTAATGTCAATTATAGTCTCAAGGAACTCTGGGGATATTCCAAGAACCTTGCTTGCTTGGGGAGTTCCTGGAGGCACCCTTAATAACTCAATTCAGGAGAGGAGTTCCTGGAGGAACCCTTAATAACTCAATTCAGGAGAGGAGTTCCTGGAGGAACCCTTAATAACTCAATTCAGGAGAGGAGTTCCTGGAGGCACCCTCAATAACTCAATTCAGGAGAGGAGTTCCTGGAGGAACCCTTAATAACTCAATTCAGGAGAGGAGTTCCTGGAGGCACCCTCAATAACTCAATTCAGGAGAGGAGTTCCTGGAGGAACCCTCAATAACTCAATTCAGGAGAGGAGTTCCTGGAGGAACCCTTAATAACTCAATTCAGGAGAGGAGTTCCTTGAGGAACCCTTAATAACTCAATTCAGGAGAGGAGTTCCTGGAGGAACCCATAATAACTCAATTCAGGAGAGGAGTTCCTTGAGGAACCCTCAGTTCAGGAGGGGTTCCATAGCTCAATTTAGGATAAGTGTTACTCGATGCAGCTTTAATAGCTCAATTCATAAGGCGGGGGGGGGGGGGGGTCCTGGAGGGTGGCGTTTCCCCTAAATAATCTGCATTCTTTAGCTGGCAGTTGCATCATCAAATAGCCATAGAGGCCAGACAGCTCATTGTATTTATTGATTTACTGTTCAGGTGGGTTATAACATTGACAAACACACTAGAATAAAGTATAGCATTAGTTCATGTGGTCATCATCTCATGTTGCCTACTCTTGACATCTCATGAGGTCATGCAAACATCTCCAAGGGTCATGTGACCACACTGCATGTGGCAGTCCAGTCCATTCGCCTGCAGTCAGTAAACTCTCAGCAGACAAAGGCATCCTTTCAGCGGTCTGACTCCCAGCCCCGGGTCAGCCCTGTCTGTGTGGCAAGGCTCACAGGGAAAATCCACCCTAATACGGAATGCGCACTGTGCAATTCCAACGATCATGGGCAGTTAAGTCAATATCTATATAAACACAAGACAAATGTCTCCCTAAGCTGGAAGTCAGAGCATCAACGGCTGAATTTGTGATGTCAACCAAAGACACTTCATTGACAATGAATTAGTGCCTGTGTGGGCTCATGCATTTTTTATTTGAGCTATTACATCCAAATTGGTTTTATTTATATGTTGAGGCTTGTACCTGTGAATCAGAAAATATACTCATATTATGCCAGTAAAATCACCAGGAGTACTGTTATAATGTCCTGGGATTTGTTCCATGATTCACCGTTTATAAAGCAGCTCCAGTATTTGTTTCTTGATGACATCATCACTGGAGTCTCTCCGGTGTTCATGTTTAATAAGGAGAGATACTCACAAATCACAACTGAGCTGTACAGTGTTATAGAAATAACATATGTGAATTGTATTTTAGGGTGTATTCTTTGCTTTCAGTGCATGGCTTTATATAAATCCTAGTCTTGTTGTACTAAATAACTAATAATAATACAAAATATATGTCTATAACGAAATCTATTCTTTTTGGTTCAAATTATTGATTGAGAAGCGAGTCACCACTCACTATGAAGGATAGTTTTTAAGCAGGTCCATGAGAGAACATGTCTTGGTGTCACCCGGCCTGGAGGCACAGCTGTCCTGGACTAGACACTGATAATGCAGTTGCTAAGATGGGTAGGGCAGTATCTGCGGCTAAGAAATGTGGCCATTATTTAAATATTCATTCTATTAAACAGGTCACTCAGGCGCTTGTTCCGTCTCATCTTGACTGCTGTTCAGTTGTCTGGTTTAGTGCTACAAAAAGATTTACATAACCTTCAAATTGTGCACAGAGGCGCAGTGGTTAGCACTGTTGCCTCACAGCAAGACGGTCATGGGTTCAAACCCCAGCAGGGGGCCTTTCTGTGTGGAGTTTGCATGTTCTCCCTGCATTTGCGTGGGTTTCCTCTGGGTACCTCCCACATCAAAAGACAAAAAGACATCCAAAGTACTGGTAGTACAACTGGAGTTGGTCCCTTGACCAAAGTACTGGCACTACAACTGGAGTTGGTCCCTTTATCAAAGTACTGGCACTACAACTGGAGTTGGTCCCTTGACCAAAGTACTGGCACTACAACTGGAGTTGGTCCCTTGACCAAAGTACTGGCATTACAACTGGAGTTGGTCCATTGACCAAAGTACTGGCATTACAACCGGAGCTGGTCCCTTGACCAAAGTACTGGCACTACAACTGGAGTTGGTCCCTTAACCAAAGTACTGGCACTACCACTGGAGTTGGTCCCTTGACCAAAGTACTGGCACTACAACTGGAGTTGGTCCCTTGACCAAAGTACTGGCACTACAACTGGAGGTGGTCCCCGGGGAGCCATGCTGTGTGGCCCACTGCTCCTGAATAGAAATGATGGGTCAAATGCAGAGAACGGATTTCCACAAAGGGATTAATAAATGTTCAACTTAAATTAATAGGGCTGAACGCTTGGTTCTCTGCTCTCCATTTGTAGTATACAAAGTATATTTGTACTCAGACTAGGCCTAAAAGCTTGTATTCTAGAACGGTGGTGTAGTGGTTAACACTGTCGCCTCACATTCAAGGGTACTACGACTATGCTTGCACCTCATGGTACCAAAGCACCTCAAAGGCCCTAAAAACAAGATTACAAACATCACAAAACAAACTGGTCAGACTACTGCTTGACCTTACTCCTAGAACCCACCTCACCCCTGCCCATTTTGACAACCTAGGATGGCTTAGAGTAGACGATAGAGTACAGCAACTTGCAATGGGCCTGGTCTACAAGATACACTACACCACTAAGATACCCATGTACATGTCGAAATACTTCCCAAAGGTCAGTGAATTCCACGACCACAACACCAGAGGGAGTTCCACAAATCATGTTCAACCCAGATTCGGCTCAAACAAGGGACTAATCACGTTTCGCAATTATGCCACATCAATGTGCCGTAAAATAATGTGAATCCCTACCCTCCTTCAAAACCGCTCTCAAAGAGCACCTACGGGTGGCTGCAATTTGAAACTGGCAACTGGTAAATGTCCAAACCCCCACCCAAGTTAAGCTGTGAATTGATTTCACTGCTGCCTAGGTGCTTTTATTATGTGTGGACCCCAGGAAGTTTAGCTGCTACCATTGTGGTAGCCAATGGGGATCCAAATAACAAATAGATAAAACAGCAAGTATGACAGTTACAGAATATAGTTTGGTCATATTTAGTTGTTAATGGGGTAAGAGAATGATTTATCAATGTTGGAAGGAGTATGTGTGAGAAAGTCTATCAGGAGTTAGGGTTGGGATGAGTTTTATTCATGTTTTAGTTTTTGCTTGGATTTGTGCTGTAATTACAATACTGATCATTATATCATGTGACAATGAACTGTTTATAAAGCCACTTGATGTAAAAAAGAAAAAGAAAAATTACAGTAGTGTTACACAAGTTTACCTGCCTTTATGGGAAAAACAGTGAAGTAAATACTCAAAAAGAATCATACGACACGGTTGAATACTTTGTTTTGTTCTTTTATTCATACTCCCCGCCTCTACTCGACATGAACCAGAAAGCCACTTTAATCTTAGTCCCTATTAGGCAAAGTCATCGGCAAGTCAACACCCACGCGCAGCGCGGGCTTGATTATTTTCGTCAGTGTGTGTGTACACTGCAGTTATACACAACATATACTTACAGTATATATTTCATGTATAAATCGAATTAAGATTCTCTCTAGAGATCAAAACAGAAAAAAAAGAAAAAAAAGAAAAACAGGAAAAAAAAGAAGAAAAAAAACATTTGAATTTACCTATGTCAAGCTCCGCCCCACTTTTTTTGATCCAACCAATCACAACAGTTGTGATTGGAAGATTGAGAAAAGAGGGCAAGGTTTGAGATAGGTCAATTCTTTTTGAACAGAACTACAACCAGTACATATTTTCCAAGACACACTCGAAGAGGAGCGATTGCTATGAGTTTGTTTTAGTAGTAATTATGAGGAGAGTTTGTCTGTGTGTGTGTGTGTGTGTAATTCCTAACACGTTAACCCAGGTTTCAACAGTGCTTCTAGTTTGTTAGTACCGTTCTCTAAGTGTGGGACTAGTGTCTTCCTCTGTCACAGCACGGAAAATTACCAATTTATTGGAGTTGGTACATTTCATTGGGTGTCAATAGATGACAAAACGGTGGCATCAGTGAATCTTGAGTTGTCTTGGTCTCACAGTTCTGTATCGATAAGAATAGCAATCATACAATCATAAAAGTAATGCCAATTGCTGTGAGTGCACACTAGAAAAAAAAGAGAAGATACTAAACACAAAGCAAACAGATAATACATATCTATGAGAATCCATGGTTTACCATTTGGATATCAGATGTAGTATTTGCAATAAACACGGTGCTCGACGAGAACGAGGAATGTGAAAGTCCATACTTTTCAGTCAGTGTAGAGAGGGAAAAGCTCTCTATTAAAGGCCCAATCAGTGATTTTCTTTTAACCATATACGTGTGGCTTATATTTGCATACATTTTGAAGAGTTTGATCTGTAGATGGAAAACACACCTGCTGGAAACTTCTTAACCAATCATAAAGCAGAATATGAGTCTATTTTAACCTCAATGTTAACAAACATTAGGCCACCAACCTAAACAAACCTTTTACAGCTACAAAAATACGGCGAATACAATCAAAGCCTCATTAACTGTAGTGCTAGTCCTTGTATCAAGAGCTGGGAATAAAAACATATCTCCATTGATTATTATTATTTTATTATTATTATTGTTGGCGGTGGGGCTACCCATTTGTTTACGTTGTTTATGTTTGGATCACTGATTGGGCCTTTTAAAAGGTCAATCAACCTCGACTTGAGATCCATAATGCCCATTAAAGTGAGGTGCTTGACCTTGATGGCCAGGGTGGATACTTAGTTCTTACTGGTTGTACTATGTTACTGTACATTATACAGTACTGTGGTTCCAGCAACAACAAAAATATCACTGTGTTAAATTAATACTTGTATTAATGTAATGTCACTGTGACATGTACAGTCTTAAGGTTGACATAATGAGGAAATAGGTTGAAGTTGCCCTCAGAATTAACACTCAAGATGGCAAAAAAAATTGCTGGAATGAAAGACACCATTTGTTTACATGAGTAACCAACTTGTGCATGATGCCACCACAGAAATGTCCTCATTTCAAAACTAAAACAATAGAAATCAAGCAATTTCAACAAAAAAATTATAATAAAAAATAAAAAACAAAAAGAGAATCCAAGCAGTTTTCTTATTCAAAATGTACAACCTTGAAGAAACAAGCTTGTAAAGCATGTCAATCGCATTTCCATCTATATTTGAAATTACAATCACATATATACGAAGCATTAACTCCAGTATAACCTTTCGGTGTAATATTAGCTCGATTGTGAAAGTGATTTTCTATAAAACAGAAAATATTTCCAAACACTCGGATTCCGATCTTTAGATTCCCCCCCACCCACAAATTACCAATACCCCATTGCCATATTAAAATGCAATATACACACACGCACACAGCAGCAGATCCAATCCTAAAGCATGCTTTCCGGTTTCATTAAGTCATTCAGTAACACGGCAGTGCCGGCACACTTGTAAATATACTTATTCCCTCGCAACAAACAACTCACTCCTGCCTATAGACCTGAAAATACCCAGGAGAGTAACAGTCACTCGCTTGTCAGTCTGGAATAGGCCGATCTCAAACCCCGCCCTCTTTTCTTGATCTTCCAATCGCAACTGTTGCTTCCCTCGGACAAGCTTTTCTTGATCCTCCAATCACAACTCTTGCTTTGCGATTGGACGGGGATCAAGAAAAGAGGTCCGGGCTAGAGATCGGTCAATCGTTACATCGTGGAGTAACATTGGACATGTTAGCACACGAGTGCAAGGTACCAATCAGATGGAAGCTTGAGAAATGAAAATACACTGCTATATTACAGAGAACAAAGGGAGGGAAAATTGGGTAAAAAAATATAAATAAAATACTTTTCAGAATGAGAATGAAAAAGCTTTGACGAAATAAAATTATTGTCAGTGATTTTGAAAGTTCTGAATGAAGTGGAGTCGAGTATAATATTACATCCATCCAAACCAACAAAAGCGTTAGAGGCCTTGCACAGAATGTTTATGTAGTTCTCTTTCTTCCAACATGGCTGCCTGTAACCATTGGTAACCACTTTCAAAAGAAAATGCCTAATTTCTGTGCAGTGGTAGAGTAGGTAAATATTGGATATCACTGTTCCACTGCGACTTGTTTACAAGATCCAGTAAAAAGGCAATTTTCTGTTGATATATTCCTCATATATTGACACGTAGCAACCATTGTCTCTTCCAACATGGAGGACAAACGGGCGTTCTCAACATTCCGTGAAAGGCGTCTATTCCTCAGCTCTGCTATGACGTCCAGACCAGAGTGCTGTCATCCCTTCCCATCATTCATAAAGTGCTTCTCTTTCTCTCATTCACAGGAACCTTATCTTTTTTTTGGGAAGTGCTTTCATTACCGAGTTCTCTCGGCAGCGCGTTTCTTTTTCTCCCTCCACTGACAAAATTCTTAAAAGATGCTCTCTCAACGGCAAACCCGATCCAGTATACTATACATTGAGGTTTTTATTTTTTTCTTCACATCAAATACAGGATAAATACTTAATTTAAAATAACTTGACATCTTGTGAAGAAAGGTACACGTCTACCTCCCTGTTTTGGTTCAATCTGGATGTGTAGAGTTCATTCTCATGCTTTCATTGCATCCAACATAGACACTTGAGACGGGGGGTGGGGTGGGGGTGAGGGAGGGGGAGGGGGGTATATTGTGTGGGATGAAGGGATGTTTCTAAGCGAAGAGTGGTCGTATGGTAGATGCCGAGCCACTTAGACGTGGCGTGGACAATAACGATGCCCGGAGAGGGGCAGATTGTAAACGGTAGCCTGTAGGGGCTAATGCAAGGCTGCATCCAAACGCATGGGCATCAAAAAGGCAGGTTGGCTACATGTGCCAGAAGTGAAATGTTGAGAAACGTATAAGTGTGGAATGGTAAAAATGTCACACTTGTACACATGAAAGCACACACGCACGCACGCATTCACACACGCACGCACTCACACACACACGCATACATGCACGCACACATTCACGCACTCACACACGCGCGTGCACGCACACTCGTACGTGGTTACACTCACGCAAACACACACTCACACATGCACACTAGACATGTCACAGACATATCTGGCATGCGGTTTTCAAAAAGAAAGAAAAAAACAACACTTTTTGTTATAAATTCTCTAACCTGCCTAGAGCTCTGATAATTTTCCTATATACATAAATTAACAATAAATATATGCAATGTTTATATATCTTGAAATATATATTAAATAGTGAAATATACATATATATTTCAAATATATTCATATAATTCTTTCTAACGTGGAACATGTTTAAAGAGATATAGTCACAGTTTAGTAATAAAACACATGGGAACACGGGTCTCCCTACTTGTCTGGGCTGCAGTATCCCTTTACTACGCGCATCAATGACTCCATCAAACGCCTGCATGCTCCTTCTCCTGCCTAATACATTCTCTTCTCTCGGAAGGGCGGTGTGATACATCTGGAGGAATGTGCAATATAAAGAAAATTAACACTGTGCATAAAAAGGAAGTGCTGACTTGTCAGATTTAATTTCTCTTTTCGGAATTCGGTAGCGACGATGGCATCATTTGTATAGAAATCACCGAACACTGATTGTTTAAACGTGATTCCAATCAACGGGTTTGAAAAGGTTCAAAATAACGTCGCGTGATCCCGCACCTCTAGCACTGGCGTTAGCGCCGACTCCGGTACAAAGCTTTCATTTCCGAGCTTCTCCGAATCCCACTACATTTGCGCCAACTCTCCTCCTGAGGTAGCAAACCCTCGATATAACCAATGGGCCTTCCGCCATCGATCCTGGGATCAATATGTAAATCAGTATAAATATTTAAACACGACAACCTTGGCCCCAGGCTACACAGGGAACCAGCCCTGATAGGGGCCGTACAGGCCAGGTGTAAAACATAAAGTAAAATAAAAAAAGAAGGCAGTAGAGACTTAGTAGTAGTGAAAATGTATTAACACTATACTGTACATCCTTTGATCTCTTACGCCGATCCTGGGGATTCTAGTGCACTCTACTAATCTGCGTCCCGGACCGCGGGAGAGTTTTACTCAAAAGGGACACTGCAGCGAGGACCCTTAGGGGACAGTTTTGGAACAGTCGAGAAGAAGAGCGTAGAAAGTCTTTTGAGACCACACTCCCTTTTGAGAATACACCCCCTTTTCTTTTTTTGACCATCCCTCCTCTTGTTCCGTTCTTTTTTTATGTTTTGACAATGCACAGGACAGGAATAGGAAACCACGGAACGCTAACTGAGAGGAGCTAAAGGTGAAGAGTAACGAAACGCATGCAGCACTTTTCCCCCCTCCTTTTGGTCTTTCGCTCTCTCTCTCCCCTTGCGGGGGCCGTGGCTTTACAGCATGTCCTCAGACAACACAAAATAAAAGCCAAAAGAAAAGGAAATGGAATTATTGTAGTGTAGGAGCGCGACCGAGGTGGGCGGAGCCTCTCCCGCCAAGCCTCGTGCCGTTGGTGGGGACACCTTACTCCCTGTCTGTGTTTGGGGGTGGGGGGGCAGGGGGGGGGGGGGTGGGACTTCCTGCCCCATGGTTTCCCCCCCTCCAAGGGTTGTGACGTCTGTGAGCTGGAGGGGGAGGGGTTTCGCTCGGTCCCTCTCTTGTTCCCATTGGACCAAGTCACTGTTTTCCCCGCCTCCCCTCCTTCCCCTTCCTTCTGCTTTCTCTTGGTTACTGTTGCCTGCATACTGGCACACAAACACATCAGGTTCTATATTGCACTGCATGCCCTCCTGGCCTGGGGGTGGTGTGTCAGTGGTAGCGGCTTCTCTTCTCCTCTGCCTCAGAGCTGTAATCCCTTAAGCCAATGCCCCGCTGGAGGTTCAATAGGGAGTCTTTCATCTAGGGGAAGAAGATGAGCATGTTAGCTTGTGCGTGAGATACTGTACATGCACATGAAGAAAAAGCAGAAGGCAATTAACTAATTTCCAAATCTTTGTTATCATCATTAAGTCTGGTTCATTGACACCGAATGCCTCACATGCGCTACAGTGATGTCATAGACGAGCATTTTGAATTGTAGTTGGGTAAATGGACGGCGTTTATATAGCGATTTTATCCAAAGCACTTATGCCTCACATTCAGCCATTCACTCACACACCATGCAAGGTGCCGACCTGCTCATTGGAAGCAGTTAGGGGTTAAGTGTCTCGCTCAAGGACACTTCGATACGCTGTCGAGAGGAGTTACCAGACGACCGCTCTACCTCCTGAGCCACTGTCGCGTGTTGTTCTTCACCAGATACTGCCATATTGAAACCTAGCCACAACAGTGCCCCAGTGTGCTAGCACGTATTCTGGTCCTCAGAAAATGTCAACACAATTTACTCATGTACTTATGCGTGACACACAATCAAACACCAAGCGCACTTGATTGTTGTTTAACATGTTACACTATAGTCTGATCAGGAAGATCCACTGGCCAGATCCTCTTTTACAGCTGCAGGTAAAACATTTACTTCCATGTTCTTCTTCCTGTGTTCTACTTGGATGAAGCTGGTGTGGACGGAGAGGCAAGGTCCATGGGAGCACATCTGATGACAATTCATCAGGAGAAGATGATAGTGGAGGCGAGTATTTGAACTATTCTTGATGGTCATTCTTACCAGACTTTGTAATAATACAACAATCAAGTAGGTGCACTTGGTGCGTGATTGCATGTTGCTTGTTTGAGCAACAAAGCAAATTCCTAAGCACATACATAGGGAAACCGTACGACATGTTCTGCGACCCAGAACATGCACCATCAGGCTGGGACGTTGTTGTGGCTGATTGAAAGCCAGTGTTTGGAGGGTGGTGTCTTTGTGTTGTTGCTGGTGTTGTTGTGGCTGATTGAATGCCAGTGTTTGGAGGGTGGTGTCTTTGTGTTGTTGCTGGTGTTGTTGTGGCTGATTGAATGCCAGTGTTTGGAGGGTGGTGTCTTTGTGTTGTTGCTGGTGTACCTGGTCTAGTAGCACCACAGAAGACTTGATGATTTCCCTCCATTTCTGCAGCTCAGCGTCATGGTAACGTTGCTGTGACTCCAGGAGCTGAGCCCACTCCATCTGTGTCTGAGGCAGTTTACTGGGAACACACAAACAAGCGTGCACACACACACACGCGTGCACGCGCACATGCACACGCACACACACACACACACACACACACACACACACACACACACACACACACACGATCATCATCAACATCAGCCGGAGGTCATTGAAGCATGACTTCCATTTTGAAGGACTGCCAACAACTGTTTGGTAAATTGTTCCAGTGCTCTACAGAATGGCTCCAGGGCAATTTATAAGCTGAAGTGTTTTCCTGACACATGTGGTTGTGTGTGTGTGCGTGTGTGTGTGTGTGTGCATGTGCGCGTGCACGCGTGTGTGTGTGTGTGTGTGCGTGTGTGTGTGTGTGTGCGTGTATGAATGTGCGTGTATGAATGTATGTTTGTGCATGTATGAATGTGCATGTATGAATATGTGTGTGTGTGTGTATGAATGTGTGTTTGTGCGTGTATGAATGTGTGTGTGCATATACAAATTTGCATATATGAATGTGTGTGCGTGTAGTGTATGAATGTGTGTGTATAGTATATGAATGTGTGTTTGTATTATATGCACGTGTGTGTATTATATGAATGTGTGTGTGTAGTGTATGAATGTGTGTATTATATGAATGTGTGTGTGTATTATATGATGATTATACACATTATATGAATGTGTGTTATGAATGTGTGTGTTATATGAATGTGTTATATGAATGTGTGTGTGTTATATGAATGTGTGTTTTTTCAGGCCAAGTCATATTCTTATTTTAACCTCTACTATATATTTTTATTTAATAGCGTTAGCGTTTTAAGGGAACTAGATCATTTTGAACATCTTTTCTATTGCCAGTTTGCTTTTACGTAATATCAATGCTGTTTTCAATTCATTAAATGAAACTGATTGCAAGGGTTGACTGACATACTGTAACTTTTCAGTATTGTGTATAGTTCAAATTCAGTATTGTCTATAGTTCAAATTCAGTATTGTGTATAGTTCAAATTCAGTATTGTGTATAGTTCAAATTCAGTATTGTCTATAGTTCAAATTCAGTATTGTGTATAGTTCAAATTCAGTATTGTGTATAGTTCAAATTCAGTATTGTGTATAGTTCAAATTATGTATTGTCTATAGTTCAAATTATGTATTGTGTATAGTTCAAATTATGCAGGGCTCAAAATTAAAATTTTTACTTGTTAGCACTGGTGCTCCCAACTTCAAAAAGTTGGGAGCACCAGCAAAAATGTAGGAGCACCCACCAAAATGTAAGGAGCACCAACAATATATATGTAATATATTTTTCTTATTGATAAAAAAAACGACAATATAACAGTACTGTAATGCAGTAAAACAGTGAAAGTAGCCTTAAACTATAGTATAGTGTAGACCTAGTAGTGTAGCCTATAGTGTAACTAGGCATGTGCCGGTATGACATTTTGAGGGTACGATAACCTTGGGCAAAAATACCACGGTTTCACGGTACATAAAAAAATCCCACATTGAACAAAACGTATTACAGTGCACAATAAGCTTTTCTGTAAGTGTTATTTATGAATGTGTGAAGACTCTCTGTATTACACACAGAGGGAACTGTCTGACCACTTTAAAACTAAGTACAGAATATAAAATACTTCCAAATAAAATTTCATGAATATGAATATGTAGGCTACATGTCAAAAGGGCATTTTGCTAATGTAATCTACTTGCAAAGATGTGTTATAATATAGCCTAGTGGCCCTAGTACTATTCTTACTGGATTAAACTTTGGATTCATCTTTTGTGGTGGCTCAACATTATTCACACATGGAACTATGTGTTGGGGATAAGGGTTCCGCACGGACCATATTGTTTGTTACATTGCTGTCGGCAAACTAGCTCAGAGTGTCAACAGAGTGTTGACGTTGAGTTGATGTTAGCTGCTAGCTGGCTACCCGAATCCACAACAGCCAGGCAGCCAACCGTACAAAATACAGTCTCAGCCAATCACATCGATTTGTACAGTTAGTTAGCTCCACTCCATTGCGAATTAAAAGTTAGCCAGCCAGCACAGACCGTATTAGCTAGCTACAGTTGCTAGGTAGCAAATGATAGCCAGCCGAAGATCGGTAGCTAGCTAACGTTAGCCACAGCTGCAAAAACGAATTTCAATTATGTTATGAGCTATCAGCTAGCCAGCTAGATAACGTTAGACAACTCCTCGTGTATTAAACTAAAGTGAATAGTTTACTGGGCCATTGTTTAATGCTTCAGTGGTGTTAAAAGAGGACCTGCACGCTTGCTATCTTCGGTGCGAATGAGACGGGTCTGTGAGGGGGAGGGGGAGGGCCCTGCGAGCAGCGTGTGTGTGCGTCAAGCTCACGTTTGATTGGTTAGAATGGTCAAAATGCCCTTTTTCATGATATTTGACGCCTCTGTTTGGCTCAATTTTGTTTCAATCTGTATGCATCTACAAATCATATTATACCAGGTTAAAATCCGTCACGACTCCGAATCAAATGACGGAACTCCGAATCAAATTGACGGATATCCGTCTCAAGACGGAACGCTTTAATGCCTGGTTATATGAATGTGTGTGTGTTATATGAATGTGTGTGTTATATGAATGTGTGTGTATTATATGAATGTGTGTGTTATATGAATGTGTGTGTGTTATATGAATGTGTGTGTTATATGAATGTGTGTGTGTTATATGAATGTGTGTGTTATATGAATGTGTGTTATATGAATGTGTGTTATATGAATGTGTGTGTTATATGAATGTGTGTTATATGAATGTGTATTATATGAATGTGTATTATATGAATGTGTGTTATATGAATGTGTGTTATATGAATGTGTGTTATATAAATGTGTATTATATGAATGTGTGTTATATGAATGTGTGTGTGTGTTATATGAATGTGTGTTATATGAATGTGTTATATGAATGTGTGTGTTATATGAATGTGTGTTATGAATGTGTGTTATATGAATTTGTATTATATGAATGTGTTATGAATGTGTGTTATATGAATGTGTGTTATATGAATGTGTGTTATATGAATGTGTATTATATGAATGTGTGTTATATGAATGTGTGTTATATGAATGTGTGTTATATGAATGTGTGTTATATGAATGTGTATTATATGAATGTGTGTTATATGAATGTGTGTTATATGAATGTGTGTTATATGAATGTGTATTATATGAATGTGTGTTATATGGATGTGTGTTATGAATGTGTATTATATGATTGATTGATGTTTTTTGTGTTTTACATACAGATGTATGCCCAGCCCATATGGGCCTACAAGACACATAAACAATACGTATATATAGTATACTTGACAATAAGTATATAGACCAAGATGGCCACAAAAAAATAAAACAAAATAAAACATAATATAACAAGTTGTGAACAATGTATGTAAATAAAGAAACAAGAGGAATTTGTGTAAAATGATATAGGATATAATGTGCCATGCTTTCTCCAAAAATCCTACAAAAAAAATCCTGAATGTGTGTATTATATGAATGTGTGTTATGAATGTGTATTATATGGATGTGTGTTATGAATGTGTATTATATAAATGTGTATTATATGGATGTGTGTTATATGGATGTGTGTTATATGGATGTGTTATGAATGTGTATAATATGAATGTGTGTTATATGGATGTGTGTGTATTATATGAATGTGTGTGTGTATTATATGAATGTGTGTTACATGGATGTGTGTGTATTATATGAATGTGTGTGTATTATATGAATGTGTGTTATATGGATGTGTGTGTATTATATGAATGTGTATTATATGAATGTGTGTTATGGATGTGTGTGTATTATATGGATGTGTGTGTATTATATGAATGTGTATTATATGAATGTGTGTTATGGATGTGTGTGTATTATATGAATGTGTGTTACATGGATGTGTGTGTATTATATGAATGTGTGTGTATTATATGAATGTGTGTTATATGGATGTGTGTGTATTATATGAATGTGTATTATATGAATGTGTGTTATGGATGTGTGTGTATTATATGGATGTGTGTGTATTATATGGATGTGTGTTATATGGATGTGTGTTATATGGATGTGTGTTATGAATGTGTATTATATGAATGTGTGTGTGTATTATATGAATGTGTATTATATGGATGTGTGTGTGTATATTATATGAA
The DNA here is from genome assembly GCF_963971535.1 of Notolepis coatsorum. Classification (NCBI taxonomy): domain Eukaryota; kingdom Metazoa; phylum Chordata; class Actinopteri; order Aulopiformes; family Paralepididae; genus Notolepis; species Notolepis coatsorum. The sequence continues at coordinate 214,177,892 of NC_140165.1, read as the reverse complement.
TGTGTATGGATGTGTGTTATATGAATGTGTGTGTGTATTATATTAATGTGTATTATATGAATGTGTATTATATGGATGTGTGTTATATGGATGTGTGTTATGAATGTGTGTTATATGAATGTGTGTTATGAATGTGTATTATATGGATGTGTGTTATATGGATGTGTGTTATGAATGTGTATTATATGGATGTGTGTGTATTATATGAATGTGTTATATGGATGTGTATTATGGATGTGTGTTATATGAATGTGTGTTATGAATGTGTATTATATGGATGTGTGTTATATGGATGTGTGTTATGAATGTGTATTATATGGATGTGTGTTATATGGATGTGTGTTATATGGATGTGTGTTATGAATGTGTATTATATAGATGTGTGTTATATGGATGTGTGTTATATGGATGTGTGTGTGTTATATGAATGTGTGTGTGTTATATGAATGTGTGTGTGTTATATGAATGTGTGTGTTATATGAATGTGTGTTATATGAATGTGTGTTATATGAATGTGTGTGTTACATGAATGTGTGTTATATGAATGTGTGTTATGGATGTGTGTTATATGAATGTGTATTATATGAATGTGTGTTATGAATGTGTGTTATATGACTTTGTATTATATGAATGTGTGTTATATGAATGTGTGTTATATGAATGTGTGTTATATGAATGTGTATTATATGAATGTGTGTTATATGAATGTGTGTGTGTTATATGAATGTGTGTTATATGAATGTGTGTGTTATATGAATGTGTGTTATATGAATGTGTGTTATGAATGTGTGTTATATGAATGTGTATTATATGAATGTGTGTTATGAATGTGTGTTATATGAATGTGTATTATATGAATGTGTGTTATATGAATGTGTGTTATATGAATGTGTGTTATATGAATGTGTATTATATGAATGTGTGTTATATGAATGTGTGTTATATGAAATGTGTGTTATATGAATGTGTGTTATATGAATGTGTATTATATGAATGTGTGTTATATGAATGTGTGTTATATGAATGTGTGTTATATGAATGTGTATTATATGAATGTGTGTTATATGGATGTGTGTTATGAATGTGTATTATATGATTGATTGATGTTTTTTGTGTCTTACATACAGATGTATGCCCAGCCCATATGGGCCTACATATAGTATACTTGACAATAAGTATATAGACCAAGATGGCCACAAAAAAATAAAACAAAATAAAACATAATATAACAAGCTGTGAACAATGTATGTAAATAAAGAAACAAGAGGAATTCGTGTAAAATGATATAGGATATAATGTGTTTTGTCTCAAGTGTCATGCTTTCTCCAAAAATCCTGAAAAAAATCCTGAATGTGTGTATTATATGAATGTGTTATGCATGTGTATTATATGAATGTGTGTTATGAATGTGTGTTATGAATGTGTATTATATGGATGTGTGTTATGAATGTGTGTTATGAATGTGTATTATATGGATGTGTGTTATGAATGTGTATTATATAAATGTGTATTATATGGATGTGTGTTATATGGATGTGTTATGAATGCGTATTATATGAATGTGTGTTATATGGATGTGTGTGTATTATATGAATGTGTGTGTATTATATGAATGTGTGTTATGGATGTGTGTTATATGGATGTGTGTGTATTATATGGATGTGTGTTATATGGATGTGTGTGTATTATATGAATGTGTATTATATGGATGTGTGTGTATTATATGAATGTGTATTATATGGATGTGTGTGTATTATATGAATGTGTGTGTATTATATGAATGTGTATTATATGGATGTGTGTGTATTATATGAATGTGTATTATATGAATGTGTGTTATGGATGTGTGTGTATTATATGGATGTGTGTTATGGATGTGTGTGTATTATATGGATGTGTGTTATATGAATGTGTGATATATGGATGTGTGTGTATTATATGAATGTGTGTGTGTATTATATGAATGTGTGTGTGTATATGAATGTGTGTTATATGGATGTGTGTGTATTATATGAATGTGTGTGTGTATTATATGAATGTGTGTATGTATTATATGGATGTGTGTTATATGAATGTGTGTTATGGATGTGTGTGTATTATATGGATGTGTGTTATGGATGTGTGTGTATTATATGGATGTGTGTGTATTATATGGATGTGTGTTATAAGGATGTGTGTTGTATGGATGTGTATTATGAATGTGTATTATATGAATGTGTGTGTGTATTATATGAATGTGTGTTATATGGATGTGTGTTATGAATGTGTATTATATGGATGTGTGTGTGTGTATATTATATGAATGTGTATTATATGAATGTGTATTATATGGATGTGTGTTATATGGATGTGTGTTATGAATGTGTATTATATGAATGTGTTATATGGATGTGTATTATGGATGTGTGTTATATGAATGTGTGTTATGAATGTGTATTATATGGATGTGTGTTATATGGATGTGTGTTATATGGATGTGTGTATTATATGAATGCGTGTTATATGGATGTGTGTTATGAATGTGTATTATATGGATGTGTGTGTGTGTATATTATATGAATGTGTATTATATGAATGTGTATTATATGGATGTGTGTTATATGGATGTGTGTTATGAATGTGTATTATATGGATGTGTGTTATATGGATGTGTGTTATATGGATGTGTGTTATGAATGTGTATTATATGGATGTGTGTTATATGAATGTGTATTATATGAATGTGTTATATGGATGTGTATTATGGATGTGTGTTATATGAATGTGTGTTATGAATGTGTATTATATGGATGTGTATTATGGATGTGTGTTATATGAATGTGTGTTATGAATGTGTATTATATGGATGTGTGTTATATGGATGTGTGTTATATGGATGTGTGTATTATATGAATGCGTGTTATATGGATGTGTGTATATTATATGGATGTGTGTGTATTATATGAATGTGTGTTGTATGGATGTGTGTGTATTATATGAATGTGTGTATTATATGAATGCGTGTTATATGGATGTGTGTATATTATATGAATGTGTGTGTATTATATGAATGTGTGTTGTATGGATGTGTGTGTATTATATGAATGTGTGTATTATATGAATGTGTGTTGTATGGATGTGTGTGTATTATATGAATGTGTGTTATGAATGTGTATTATATGAATGTGTGTTATATGGATGTGTGTACCTCTCATGCAGCCTGAGCCCCTGCCAGGTGGTGAGGGACTGTGCAGAATACTCCAGCATCCACAGCTTATAGAACAGCATCATGTTGAGGAACACCAGCAGCACCAGGCTGATGGAGGACAAGACAGAGAAGAAGGGATGAGATAAAAGGAGAGAACCTTTCACGGTGTTACATTGGCGATGATGACCTGAAGGTTTTTCTTTTGTGTAGCACTATTAGCATCCCACTGTGTATTCGTTTTTCTTCATATTTGTCTTAAAGGCGCTAAAGATAAGGTTCAGCCACTAGATGCCGCACTAGAGCACCAGCATGTCATTTATCCAATCAGGTGCATTCCACGTGGGGAAATGAGAATTAGGGAGGGGATACATGTAAACAACAACATACACTTTGTACCTGACAACATTATTTAAATGATAAATTAATTAATCAATATTTGTTTGTGGGGAAAGCAATATTTCTATTCCGCACCTTTCTAAAAGCTCTGTGGATGTATTATAATTTTTTTCATAAAAGATTACTATAGCACTTCTAACATAATTTGGGGAACATGACAAATTGTTATTGTGGAATAAAAGCCACATGAAATGGGTTTGATATTGTATTTACTTTCAGTTTGAATGCACATTTAAAAATGGTAAATGGACGGCATTATGCCTCACGTTCACCCATTCCCTCACACACACCACAGCGAAGGCAGCCATGCAAGGCGCCAACCTGCTGAGCGGTTAGGGGTTCAGTGTCTTTGCTCAACGAGACGAAACAACAGGAGGATCTGGGATCGAACCGGCAACCTTCAGATTACCAGACAACCTGGTTTCTACCTCCTCATCCACTGCCGCATGTAATGTAGTTAATAGATTTAGGTAATAAAGAATAAGAAAAAAAAACTGATTCCAATTTGGCTTAGGAATCATTTACAAGAGTACAATGGGAATGTCTGTGTGAGAGAATGTGTTTCAGAACTGAGACTGACTGAGTTGGTCAGTAAAGATATGTACCTTAGACAGATCCTATGGAAAGCAATGAAAGAAGAAGAGAGAGAGATTACACTCAGAAAACAAGAAACAGACAAAAAAGTCAACAATTATGGCCTCAGACGATGCAAAGATATGAAAACATGGAGAAATCATGATGAAGATGAACCACCTAGGAGGCTGTGAGTGTTTTGCGTGTATGTGTACGTGTGACCGCACACTTGCATGCATTCATGTATGTTTAAGTGTAAGTGTGTGTGTTTGTGTATGTGTGGTGCGGGTGTGTGTGTGTGTATTTATATCTGTCCAGTCACTCACACAAAGCTGATGATGAGCAGCAGTTTGGAGACACTGTAGAGCGCCAGGCCTCCGTGCAGGTGGTGTTCTGGGCTCTGGTGCCTGGTCTGGGTGGATCCCACCACCTGCTTGATCCGCTGGATCACTTCCTGGTCTGTCGGTGTGGTGACGGGGCTGAGGGCCTCTTCCAGGTGCTGGCCACGCAGGTGTGGGAGGGGCCTGTTCCTCCGCCTCAACGAGGAGCTCTTCATCACCTTGGCCTTGGGAGACGGGCGCTGGGACTCCGTCAACAGCTCCTCCACCTTGGACAGCTCCATCTCTGACGGGGACGGAAAAATAAAAGGGACATTTCCTCATTAGGTCCACACAGTGAGATAGTTGTCTGTTTGGAATGAGAAGCGTGAAGACTCAAACTAAGCACGGGCACAGTTATTAGAATAGTCGACTATTTGAAATGACATTACAGTAACGAAAGGTTATCCTATAACCTAGTTATATGAATACTGGCTGAGCGTCTCGCTCTTCGCCATTATGAGATATCTCTTATCTCCTAGCACATAATGTGCTCACAAAACAACAAATGCACTCACATGCACGTGACCAGGCCACGCCCCTGCGTCCCACTATATGGCCCAAAGCAAACAGCCTGAAGAGGCTGTTATGGATGAGAGGATTAGAATGGGGTTCTCTATGTTCCTTCCTTTGTATTAGCTGGTTTTCATTGAGAGAAATACATATGGGTTAAGCTGATTGATAAGTGTGTGGTAATGAGTGCGCTTGTGTACACCGGAATTCCGCAACTAAATCCCCATAAAGTCAGCTGATGTTTCCAGATGGTGAGAAGCTTGTGACACGCAGACGGGAGTGCCAAGAGTGCGGGACAAGGAGACGGAGCGCCACTGAACCACGAGACAAGAAGCTGCTCATGGTGAACGACCACAGCGGTGGGCCCTGACAGTGCTCGGCCAGGCCGGAGACCTTGTGTGCAGATTCTGCTAATCCTCTCATTATTTCTCCATTTTCATTGAAAAACAAACCCTTTGTTCCGTTTTCTCATCTTTTTTCCTCAATACTACACTTGAGCTAGAGCTTGGATTGTAATAGAAGCATACTTGATCTTACCAAGAAGGCGGAAGTTCTCATCCAGCCCGCTCCAGAAGTTCTTCTCAATGAAGCCTTTCACCAGACCCCATGGCTGCTTCCTGTAACGCAGCTCAGTAGATACTCTGAGAGAGAGAGAGAGAGAGAGAGAGAGAGAGAGAGAGAGAGAATAAATATGAAGAGTCAGAGAGAGAGAGAGACATAGAGAGGGAGGGGGAGAGAGAGAGAGAGAGAGAGATAAAAGAGAGTTGGAGAGAGATAGAGAGAGAGTCAGAGATGCAGAATATAGCATAGCATATACATATACATAATAGTATAACAAACCCGGGGCTCACTAGTACCACATAACTCATTCCCATTCACTGTGACATTTATTTTGCAGAACATTTGTTTTAGCTTACATAGATTTCCTCAGGGTCTTTTCTGATTCGATTCACAAACCCAGGGGCCTAATGCTTTAGCTGGAGAGATGGAAGATCTCCTCACTTTAAAAGGGAAAGCCACCCATTTTAACAATTCACACTTTAACAGTTCTTCCTGTGCCCCAGGAGAGTTCAAATCGGTGATGGCATGTCAAATCTGGGGCTGCTCCATAGACAATGAATAATAATAATAATAATAATAATAATAATAATAATAATAATAATAATAATAATAATAATAATAATAATAATAATAATAATCTTCATTTATATAGCACCTTTCATACACGGAGTGCAACTCAAAGTGCTTAACAGAGACACGTCTTCTTTAAACAAGTCAAGAAGAAACAACACAATAAGTCAAGAAAATCTAAGAATACCATAAGGTCCAAAAAAATTATAATAAACTCAAAATAAATGAATGCATGCATGCATGCAACACTCCCAGACGTACCCCACGCGAAGGTAAGGAAAAACTCACTAAAACCTAACAATAGGAAAAAAATGCACCACAGGCAATGTGGAGGAGAGAAACCTTAGAAGGGCCATTCAAGGAGGGATCTCCCTTCTTAGATGTCGGTGATATTAGTGTTGCATGTTGCATTAAAAACAGGCGAACAGTTGGTAAGCATGCACCCATGTGCGTAGTGACACACAGATGAGTGCATGCGATAGCAACTGAACATTTAGAAAAATTTAATATAGAGCTGATAGTGATAACAACTGAAAATGTTATAAGATTAAAGATAGAACTGATAGCGGCTCTAGTTGAGGCACAGGGGTGCGTCCATACAATGGGGCTCTAACGTCCATACAATGTTTGTGTGAGCTCTTACACCCAAATGAGGTTTACATTCTAGCATTGATAGAAGACCTGAACCAGAATAAAAAGCTAATTTTCCTGTGAAATAACACAAACATTGTATGGCCTTTATTAATTCAGAGCCCCATTCATTGTGATACAGCAGCCCCAGATTTGATATCCCAATGACATCACCCATTGGAGGATTCTCTCTCTGACTTCTAGCTTTAGGAGAGAGTGGTGTGTGTTCACAAATACCGACCAAACTGTCCTGGGGCACAGGAAGAACAATATGTTAATTCTTAAAATGGGAGACATTCCCTTTTAAGAAGAACTGGTGATCTCACCTTAAGCGACACTTGTTCTTGGCCACCCTGGTGAGCATGTAGCGGTTGATGGTGTAGAAATAGTCGTGGTAGGGCACGTCATGGGTGATGACCTCAGCATCGATGATGTAACACTCACTCTCCTGGCTGGCCTTGTACAGGGTCTGATAGATAAAACATACAGAGAGAGAGAGAGAGAGAGAGAGAGAGAGAGAGAGAGAGAGAGAGAGAGAGAGAGAGAGAGAGAGAGAGAGAGAGAGAGAGAGAGAGAGAGAGAGAGAGAGAGAGAGAGAGAGAGAGAGAGAGAGAGAGAGAGAGAGAGGGAAACCATGTATATTGTCATTGTACTTTGTAACACTGAGTAAATCCATGATGTGCCCATATGAACAAAACAGGGAAGGATGGTTCCAACTGTGATATAGATGGTTTCAACTTAGACAACATAAACTTTCTAAAGGACGACATTTTCAAAACCAACTGCAGTTCCCTAGCAATGCAATTCTACTGAAACAGTCTATAGAGTAGGCCTGTACCCGACTAAGGATTTGTATAGTCGACTTTGATTTTTTGCATTCGGCTGAGAGATTGGCAGTCGACTACGGCTCTTTTCGATCGATTAGTTGACTATTTGACTAGTCGAGGTCAGCCCTACTATAGAGGGGAAATATTGTCTAGTTTGGCAGTAACGCTGACTTGAGTCCAGCACGCATTCCTCATACAAACAAAACAGGAAGTGCTTCAATTATGATCTGTTGTTCACCATAGAATTGAATGGCATCTTGACAGAGCACCTTGACAGAGCACATTGACAGAGCATCTTGACAGAGCACCTTGACAGAGCATCTTGACAGAGCACCTTGACAGAGCATCTTGACAGAGCACCTTGACAGAGCACATTGACAGAGCACCTTGACAGAGCACATTGACAGAGCACCTTGACAGAGCACCTTGACAGAGCACCTTGACAGAGCATCTTGGGAGTGTGTTATCCATAGCTCCTGGGACACGTACCTGTGTCTCCGTGACGGTGGCCGTCTTGGGGGCCAGAGGGTTGGACAGAGAGATGGTGTACAAGATCTCCCTGGTCTGGTTCCCGTCATCCTCCTTCTTCCACGGGTGGTAGACCACATCTGGATCGGAGAGAGATACATGTTCAGTCAGTGTCACTACCACACAACAGAACATTTTGTATAAAAATGCCAATTGTGAATATTACCAAAGTTATAATTACATTCACATGGTCACATGAACAAGAACACAAAGTGTCATGGATGTGAAGCAGGAGGCCATTATTCTCTGAACTGGACATTGGACTGGCAGTGTGGCTAACTGTGAGTGAGTGAGTGAGTGAGTGAGTGAGTGAGTGAGTGAGTGAGTGAGTGAGTGAGTGAGTGAGTGATGAGAGGTGCTTTGCATCTAAAAACTATATTGGCACTCAAGAGAGATGGTGCTGAAAACTTAGCAGTTTGGCTAATACGGCCACATTTATAGAAATGTTGATTCATGTGCACTGTCCCTGCAAAAAACAACAACAACAACATACAAAGTAGATCAACACCTACGCTACAGAACTCGTTGACCTGTGAACCCGGCCTCCAGTTATGAATATTTAGGAGAATACCAAGCAGACTAAAGTTGCTTTCACTTGATAAGAAATCATCTCTTTTCTCACCACGAGGTTGGACGCAGATATTTATTGAACTTTTATTCAATCAGGCAGGTCAATTAAGAACTAATTCTGATTTACAATGACGACCTTATTTTATAAAATAAAATAGAAAAGATACAGACGATACATACACTATAACACAGAGGTAAGGGAAATAATTAAAACACACACCAAACAAACAACCAAATAAAATTACAAGGTATGTAATACATGAAGCAGATCGTCATCACGCAGATACAAAACAACAAAAAACAAAATTCCTGCAAAGATCGTGGCCAGCTTTTATGTGGCGTTACACTCCAAAACAAAGAGATGGTTAATTTCTCCACCACTTCTTAACATGATCCATTCTAGTTTGGAAGTTGCCTTTGTTGACATCACATAAAGCTGGTAGCACTTTGTAAGGTCAGTGGCAAGTGAGGTCAAAGTTGAGATAATTTAAATGTGTCCGGTGCAAAGAGATCTTACCGTGGCCAGTCGTCTGAGGTTTTGTTGCTCACTATCTTGGTCCTTAGTACTACAGTATACTGTATGCATCAATGGTTAAAACATTTATAAACCTTTTTTTATAATATGGATAAAACCAATTTGAAAACAATTCAATACCGCAAGTGCTTGTCTGACTTGACAACCTATCCGCCATGGTTGAGCCGAATTGGATAAGAACTGTTATCCTAAAGGGAATACCAACCTGCGAATCTGTTATCCTAAAGGGAATACCAACCTGAGAATCTGTTATCCTAAAGGAAACACCAACCTGAGAATCTGTTATCCTAAAGGGAATACCAACCTGAGAATCTGTTATCCTAAAGGGAATACCAACCTGAGAATCTGTTATCCTAAAGGAAACACCAACCTGAGAATCTGTTATCCTAAAGGGAATACCAACCTGAGAATCTGTTATCCTAAAGGGAATACCAACCTGAGAATCTGTTATCCTAAAGGGAATACCAACCTGAGAATCTGTTATCCTAAAGGAAACACCAACCTGAGAATCTGTTATCCTAAAGGGAATACCAACCTGAGAATCTGTTATCCTAAAGGAAACACCAACCTGAGAATCTGTTATCCTAAAGGGAATACCAACCTGAGAATCTGTTATCCTAAAGGGAATACCAACCTGAGAATCTGTTATCCTAAAGGAAACACCAACCTGAGAATCTGTTATCCTAAAGGGAATACCAACCTGAGAATCTGTTATCCTAAAGGGAATACCAACCTGAGAATCTGTTATCCTAAAGGGAATACCAACCTGAGAATCTGTTATCCTAAAGGAAACACCAACCTGAGAATCTGTTATCCTAAAGGGAATACCAACCTGAGAATCTGTTATCCTAAAGGAAACACCAACCTGAGAATCTGTTATCCTAAAGGGAATACCAACCTGAGAATCTGTTATCCTAAAGGAAACACCAACCTGAGAATCTGTTATCCTAAAGGGAATACCAACCTGAGAATCTGCGCTGGTTCATGAAGTCACCCATGAACTGTGACTCTGTGAAGAGGATGTCGTACAGCTTGTCCACACTGAACTTATAGATCTCGTTGATGTACTGTCTGCCGTTCAGATCCTCGTGGAACGCCTGCACCTCACCTGCTGATCACACCGGGAGACAACAGAGATGAGGAGGACGTCCCAAGGACATCCCATCAGGTAGACGCGACAGGGTTTCCAATTAAATACAGGAAAAGATACCTGAATAGGTATGAAAACTCATCTCTTTATCAGTGAATCTCCTAAACTCAGGACATGAGGAGGGTGTGAAATTAGGGACTTGTCTGTGCACTTTACTGTATGTCAGTTCCTGCACTCTAATTGTATGTATCTTTACTTGGCAGCCTTTTATCTCCAAGACTAATTCCCCTATAGGGACAAATAAAGTAATCTTGAATATTGACCTTGTGTTAAATAGTGTTCCGACAGCCATCACTGATAGTGATATACAGTGTTTGGTCAGTAACATGGGTCTCCCAGTCCTAGATATTTTTTTTTATTATTTCAAGAAATCTTGCCAAGCCAAATTTGGTGGCAGATTTCGTTTTCAAATGCTTGTTTCAAGCACATATTTGTTTTTATTTCTTATTTCTGTCAAACCATTTTCACAGTGTGGAGTTCTTTCTCCTGATTGGATAAAGTGGGAAGGGATACCAGAACAGAACACAGTATTTTGTGTTTACTGCAGAGCTGAGGGACTGGGAGACCCGTGTTACTGAGAAAATATTCTCAAAAGAATCAGTGATGGTTGTCAGAATGTAGAGCTATTATTCTAAGATGTAGACCACTTATTTTAACAAAGAAAATACCACTTTTACAGCACCTTTAACCGCCCATTGACGCAATACATAAGATGCCTGGTTCTCTAGTGAATCCCAATTTCATTGAAGACATTATCAAACATTCTACGGCAGCCATTTTGAGGTGCAATGAATGGACCATTCCAAACGGGGCTCCTACCTTCGTCGTGCGTCTCCGAGGAGTCGCTCAGCTCTGTGGGGATGTCCTCGTTGTCGTTGAAGTCGAGCGAGGGTGAGGGCACGAGGGCCCCGGCCTGCGGGCACTGCTCCTCCACCCCCTGAGGCAGAGCCAGCAGCTCTCCGTCCGGCAGGCAGTCTGTGTACTGCTCCGCCTGGAGGTCAAACTGGGAGAGGAGGAGGAGGAGGAGGAGGAGGAGGAGGAGGAGAGGGAGAGGAGAGGAGGAGGATAGGAGAGGAGGAGCGGGAGAGGAGAGGAGGAAGAGAATGAGAGGAGAGGAGGAGATGAGGAGTAGAGGAGGAGGATAGGGAGAGGAGGAGGAGAGGGAGAGGAGGAGGGAGAGGAGGAGGAGAGGGAGAGAAGGAGGGAGAGGAAGAGGAGAGGGAGAGAAGGGGAGGAGGAGAGGGAGAGGGAGAGGAGGAGGGAGAGGAGGAGGAGAGGGAGAGGAGGAGGGAGAGGAGGAGGAGAGGGAGAGAAGGAGGGAGAGGAAGAGGAGAGGGAGAGAAGGGGAGGAGGAGAGGGAGAGGGAGAGGAGGAGGGAGAGGAGGAGGAGAGGGAGAGGAGGAGGGAGAGGAAGAGGAGAGGGAGAGAAGGGGAGGAGGAGAGGGAGAGGAAGAGGAGGAGGAGGGAGAGGATAGGGAGAGGATGAGGAGATGAGGAGGAGAGGGAGAGGAGGAGGAGAGGGAGAGGAGAGGGATAGGAGGGGGAGAGGGAGAGGAAAGGAGAGGAGGAGAGGGAGAGGGGGAGGAGAGGGAGAGGAGGAGGTGAACTGTTGAGAGTTCTTTCACTGAGTTTTATTTATAGTTTTATAGTTTGAGTTATTTTTATTGATGAACACACAGTTAAGGGGGGGGGGGGGGGTCGCAGAGGACATTGTACATGTGTAATGTATATATATGTATGTGACAATAAAGTTTGATTTTGGAGGCTAAAGGATAGAAAAAGCTACAGGGGGAGACTGTGAGAGAGAGAGAGAGAGAGAGAGAGAGAGAGAGAGAGAGAGAGAGAGAGAGAGAGAGAGAGAGAGAGAGAGAGAGAGAGAGAGAGAGAGAGAGAGAAAACATAGCATAGCTTTTCTGACTCCACATACTGTAGGTCATTGGATACTCTGATAAACAACATATATAGTAATTTTGGATATGTGGCTGTTTGCTTGTGTTCTGTTTTTTAAATAATCAGAACAAAAAACCCACAAAGAGACAGAGGTCAATCAGTCAATTCACGATTTTCTTTTCAGATTCATAAAAAACAAAACAAAATAAAAACATTTGGCAAGAGAAGGATGTCCTATCTCACCTATTGACAAATATTATATCGAAGGCTCCGTCACTGGCTGAACTGAGAGAGGAGAGGGAAAATGCATGGACCTCAGTAACTTCTTAGGGAATTAAATTAGGGAAGTGTGAGAGTGCTCATGCTGAGCGTGATGGATGACAGATTACTTGTCTCATAAGTGTCACAATGTGATTTGATTTGGTTGGAGAGAGAAAGAAAGAGAAAGAGGGCCAGTCAGCTCTTCATACCTAGAAGTACAGCCGATCCGTGCAAATTTCACCGTGACTTTTAATGTGATTTTAGAGAGAGAGAGGGGGGGGGGGGGGGGGGGGTGAATAACATTTGGTACTGTCGGTAGGAGACCATCTGTACCATGTCAATAATTGTTGTTGTGTTTTTGTCTATCTATCTATCTATCTATCTATCTATCTATCTATCTATCTATCTATCTATCTATCTATCTATCTATCTATCTATCTATCTATCTATCTATCTATCTATCTATCTATCTATCTATCTATCTATCTATCTATCTATCTATCTATCTATCTATCTATCTATCTATCTATCTATCTATCTATCTATCTATCTATCTCACAGTGAGTAGACTTACTGTGATGGGCGTGTGGTTGCTGGCCGGGCTGGGAAGGGCATGGACTGGGGGAGGGCTGCCCTCAGGCTTGGCCTCAGCGCTGCTCTTGGAGGAGTTGTCGTTATTGATGATCTCGTTCTCCTCATTGGGGATCTCTTCACAGAACCTGGAGTCACCATGGGACCAGGATGTAATGTACACAAGAGTTAAGGATGATTTATGCTAGGCGCTTGACACTTAGACAATTGCCTCTTGACAGAAAAGAAGGTGTTGCTTGGCGAAGGTTTCTGTAGTCTCTGTATCTATAATCTAACCTCAGTTCACATAGAGATAAAGACTGCCAAGCTCCCGACTATAAGCTACAAGTAAAACATTTCCTCTGTCCTCCATGTATAAACATGAAGCTACAACTAAAACCTGTCCTCTGCCCTCCATGTATAAACATGTTAGCTACAACTAAAACCGTTCCTCTGTCCTCCATGTATAAACATGAAGCTACAACTAAAACCTGTCCTCTGCCCTCCATGTATAAACATGTTAGCTACAACTAAAACCGTTCATCTGTCCTCCATGTATAAACATGAAGCTACAACTAAAACCGTTCCTCTGTCCTCCATGTATAAACATGAAGCTACAACTAAAACCTTTCCTCTGCCCTCCATGTATAAACATGTTAGCTACAACTAAAACCTTTCCTCTGTCCTCCATGTATAAACATGTTAGCTACAACTAAAACCTTTCCTCTGTCCTCCATGTATAAACATGTTAGCTACAACTAAAACCGTTCCTCTGTCCTCCATGTATAAACATGAAGCTACAACTAAAACCTGTCCTCTGCCCTCCATGTATAAACATGTTAGCTACAACTAAAACCTTTCCTCTGTCCTCCATGTATAAACATGTTAGCTACAACTAAAACCGTTCCTCTGTCCTCCATGTATAAACATGAAGCTACAACTAAAACCTTTCCTCTGTCCTCCATGTATAAACATGTTAGCTACAACTAAAACCTGTCCTCTGCCCTCCATGTATAAACATGTTAGCTACAACTAAAACCGTTCCTCTGTCCTCCATGTATAAACATGAAGCTACAACTAAAACCTGTCCTCTGCCCTCCATGTATAAACATGTTAGCTACAACTAAAACCTTTCCTCTGTCCTCCATGTATAAACATGAAGC
>NC_140165.1:214146966-214163391 GCF_963971535.1 Notolepis coatsorum | reverse complement strand
ATTGGACTGGCAGTGTGGCTAACTGTGAGTGAGTGAGTGAGTGAGTGAGTGAGTGAGTGAGTGAGTGAGTGAGTGAGTGAGTGAGTGAGTGAGTGAGTGAGTGAGTGAGTGAGTGATGAGAGGTGCTTTGCATCTAAAAACTATATTGGCACTCAAGAGAGATGGTGCTGAAAACTTAGCAGTTTGGCTAATACAGCCACATTTATAGAAATGTTGATTCATGTGCACTGTCCCTGCAAAAAACAACAACAACAACATACAAAGTAGATCAACACCTACGCTACAGAACTCGTTGACCTGTGAACCCGGCCTCCAGTTATGAATATTTAGGAGAATACCAAGCAGACTAAAGTTGCTTTCACTTGATAAGAAATCAGCTCTTTTCTCACCACGAGGTTGGACGCAGATATTTATTGAACTTTTATTCAATCAGGCAGGTCAATTAAGAACTAATTCTGATTTACAATGACGACCTGGCGAGAGGACAGAGGGGCCTCTCGAAGGGTAAAAGGGATTTTTTTTTTTATATATAAAATAAAATAGAAAAGATACAGACAATACATACATTATAACACAGAGGTAAGGGAAATAATTAAAACACACACCAAACAAACAACCAAATAAAATTACAAGGTATGTAATACATGAAGCAGATCGTCATCACGCAGATACAAAACAAAAAACAAAATTCCTGCAAAGATCGTGGCCAGCTTTTATGTGGCGTTACACTCCAAAACAAAGAGATGGTTAATTTCTCCACCACTTCTTAACATGATCCATTCTAGTTTGGAAGTTGCCTTTGTTGACATCACATAAAGCTGGTAGCACTTTGTAAGGTCAGTGGCAAGTGAGGTCAAAGTTGAGATAATTTAGACGTGTCCGGTGCAAAGAGATCTTACCGGTGGCCAGTCGCCTGAGGTTTTGTTGCTCACTATCTTGGTCCTTAGTACTACAGTATACTGTATGCATCAATGGTTAAAACATTTATAAACCTTTTTTTATAATATGGATAAAACCTATTTGAAAACAATTCAATACCGCAAGTGCTTGTCTGACTTGACAACCTATCCGCCATGGTTGAGCCGAATTGGATAAGAACTGTTATCCTAAAGGGAATACCAACCTGCGAATCTGTTATCCTGAAGGGGAATACCAACCTGAGAATCTGTTATCCTAAAGGAAACACCAACCTGAGAATCTGTTATCCTAAAGGGAATACCAACCTGAGAATCTGTTATCCTAAAGGGAATACCAACCTGAGAATCTGTTATCCCTAAAGGAAACACCAACCTGAGAATCTGTTATCCTAAAGGGAATACCAACCTGAGAATCTGTTATCCTAAAGGGAATACCAACCTGAGAATCTGTTATCCTAAAGGAAACACCAACCTGAGAATCTGTTATCCTAAAGGGAATACCAACCTGATAATCTGTTATTCTAAAGGGAATACCAACCTGAGAATCTTTTATCCTAAAGGAAACACCAACCTGAGAATCTGTTATCCTAAAGGGAATACCAACCTGAGAATCTGTTATCCTAAAGGGAATACCAACCTGAGAATCTGTTATCCTAAAGGGAATACCAACCTGAGAATCTGTTATCCTAAAGGAAACACCAACCTGAGAATCTGTTATCTTAAAGGGAATACCAACCTGAGAATCTGTTATCCTAAAGGAAACACCAACCTGAGAATCTGTTATCCTAAAGGGAATACCAACCTGAGAATCTGTTATCCTAAAGGGAATACCAACCTGAGAATCTGTTATCTTAAAGGGAATACCAACCTGAGAATCTGTTATCTTAAAGGAAACACCAACCTGAGAATCTGCGCTGGTTCATGAAGTCACCCATGAACTGTGACTCTGTGAAGAGGATGTCGTACAGCTTGTCCACACTGAACTTATAGATCTCGTTGATGTACTGTCTGCCGTTCAGATCCTCGTGGAACGCCTGCACCTCACCTGCTGATCACACCGAGAGACAACAGAGATGAGGAGGACGTCCCAAGGACATCCCATCAGGTAGACGCGACAGGGTTTCCAATTAAATACAGGAAAAGATACCTGAATAGGTATGAAAACTCACCCCCTTTATCAGTGAATCTCCTAAACTCAGGACATGAGGAGGGTGTGAAATTAGGGACTTGTCTGTGCACTTTACTGTATGTCAGTTCCTGCACTCTAATTGTATGTATCTTTACTTGGCAGCCTTTTATCTCCAAGACTAATTCCCCTATAGGGACAAATAAAGTAATCTTGAATATTGACCTTGTGTTAAATAGTGTTCCGACAGCCATCACTGATAGTGATATACAGTGTTTGGTCAGTAACATGGGTCTCCCAGTCCTAGATATTTTTTTTATTATTTCAAGAAATCTTGCCAAGCCAAATTTGGTGGCAGATTTCGTTTTTCAAATGCTTGTTTCAAGCACATATTTGTTTTTATTTCTTATTTCTGTCAAACCATTTTCACAGTGTGGAGTTCTTTCTCCTGATTGGATAAAGTGGGAAGGGATACCAGAACAGAACACAGTATTTTGTGTTTACTGCAGAGCTGAGGGACTGGGAGACCCGTGTTACTGAGAAAATATTCTCAAAAGAATCAGTGATGGTTGTCAGAATGTAGAGCTATTATTCTAAGATGTAGACCACTTATTTTAACAAAGAAAATACCACTTTTACAGCACCTTTAACCGCCCATTGACGCAATACATAAGATGCCTGGTTCTCTAGTGAATCCCAATTTCATTGAAGACATTATCAAACATTATACGGCAGCCATTTTGAGGTGCAATGAATGGACCATTCCAAACGTGGCTCCTACCTTCGTCGTGCGTCTCCGAGGAGTCGCTCAGCTCTGTGGGGATGTCCTCGTTGTCGTTGAAGTCGAGCGAGGGTGAGGGCACGAGGGCCCCGGCCTGCGGGCACTGCTCCTCCACCCCCTGAGGCAGAGCCAGCAGCTCTCCGTCCGGCAGGCAGTCTGTGTACTGCTCCGCCTGGAGGTCAAACTGGAAGAGGAGGAGGAGGAGGAGGAGGAGGAGGAGGAGGAGGAGGAGGAGGATAGGAGAGGAGGAGCGGGAGAGGAGAGGAGGAAGAGAGGGAGTAGGAGAGGAGAGGGAGAGGAGGAGGAGAAGGAGAATGAGAGGAGGAGAGGAGAGGAGGAGATGAGGAGTAGAGGAGGAGGATAGGGAGAGGAGGAGGAGAGGGAGAGGAGGAGGGAGAGGAGGAGGAGAGGGAGAGAAGGAGGGAGAGGAAGAGGAGAGGGAGAGAAGGGGAGGAGGAGAGGGAGAGGGAGAGGAGGAGGAGAGGAGGAGGGAGAGGAAGAGGAGAGGGAGAGAAGGGGAGGATGAGAGGGAGAGGGAGAGGAGGAGGAGGAGGGAGAGGATAGGGAGAGGATGAGGAGAGGAGGAGGAGAGGGAGAGGAGGAGGAGAGGGAGAGGAGAGGGATAGGAGGGGGAGAGGGAGAGGAAAGGAGAGGAGGAGAGGGAGAGGGGGAGGAGAGGGAGAGGAGAGGGATAGGAGGGGGAGAGGGAGAGGAAAGGAGAGGAGGAGAGGGAGAGGGGGAGAGGAGAGGGAGAGGAGGAGGTGAACTGTTGAGAGTTCTTTCACTGAGTTTTATTTATAGTTTTATAGTTTGAGTTATTTTTATTGAAGAACACACAGTTAAGGGGGGGGGGGGGGGTCGCAGAGGACATTGTACATGTGTAATGTATATATATGTATGTGACAATAAAGTTTGATTTTGGAGGCTAAAGGATAGAAAAAGCTACAGGGGGAGACTGTGAGAGAGAGAGAGAGAGAGAGAGAGAGAGAGAGAGAGAGAGAGAGAGAGAGAGAGAGAGAGAGAGAGAGAGAGAGAGAGAGAGAAAACATAGCATAGCTTTTCTGACTCCACATACTGTAGGTCATTGGATACTCTGATAAACAACATATATAGTAATTTTGGATATGTGGCTGTTTGCTTGTGTTCTGTTTTTTAAATAATCAGAACAAAAAACCCACAAAGAGACAGAGGTCAATCAGTCAATTCACGATTTTCTTTTCAGATTTATAAAAAACAAAACAAAATAAAAACATTTGGCAAGAGAAGGATGTCCTATCTCACCTATTGACAAATATTATATCGAAGGCTCCGTCACTGGCTGAACTGAGAGAGGAGAGGGAAAATGCATGGACCTCAGT
This sequence comes from Notolepis coatsorum, assembly GCF_963971535.1. Lineage (NCBI taxonomy): Eukaryota > Metazoa > Chordata > Actinopteri > Aulopiformes > Paralepididae > Notolepis > Notolepis coatsorum. The sequence continues at coordinate 214,159,209 of NC_140165.1, read as the reverse complement.
AACTTCTTAGGGAATTAAATTAGGGAAGTGTGAGAGTGCTCATGCTGAGCGTGATGGATGACAGATTACTTGTCTCATAAGTGTCACAATGTGATTTGATTTGATTTGGTTGGAGAGAGAAAGAAAGAGAAAGAGGGCCAGTCAGCTCTTCATACCTAGAAGTACAGCCGATCCGTGCAAATTTCACCGTGACTTTTAATGTGATTTTAGAGAGAGAGAGAGGGGGGGGGGGGGGGGGGGGGGGGTGAATAACATTTGGTACTGTCGGTAGGAGACATACGATTGTTTTTGCGTATCTATTGAAGTGTTATGGGATTCGGTAAGTTGATGGGATTTAGGGTGCCACACGACAATGGGTTCTTTTAAAACTGTTTCCAAAGCAGACTGTTGAAGAATGACGCATGAACTCCAGACTGCTTCCAACTGCGTGTGTGTGTGTTAGTGAGAGTGTGTGTGTGTCTGAGTGAGTGAGTGTGAGATTATGCATATATGTGAGTATTTGTAAGGAAGCGATCTACGTATAATGTGTGTACATTAGCGAGATCAACTGTGAGGGGGGGGTGAGTGGGGAGGAAGATGTGTATGTCGTGTCTGAGTGTGTGTGTAAAATATGTGTTACCTCAGTGATGATCAATCAACTCAGCATGTAGTCTGTACCATGTCAATAATTGTTGTTGTGTTTTTGTCTATCTATCTATCTATCTATCTATCTATCTATCTATCTATCTATCTATCTATCTATCTATCTATCTATCTATCTATCTATCTATCTATCTATCTATCTATCTATCTATCTATCTATCTATCTTACAGTGAGTAGACTTACTGTGATGGGCGTGTGGTTGCTGGCCGGGCTGGGAAGGGCATGGACTGGGGGAGGGCTGCCCTCAGGCTTGGCCTCAGCGCTGCTCTTGGAGGAGTTGTCGTTATTGATGATCTCGTTCTCCTCATTGGGGATCTCTTCACAGAACCTGGAGTCACCATGGGACCAGGATGTAATGTCCACAAGAGTTAAGGATGATTTATGCTAGGCGCTTGACACTTAGACAATTGCCCTCTTGACAGAAAAGAAGGTGTTGCTTGGCGAAGGTTTCTGTAGTCTCTGTATCTATAATCTAACCTCAGTTCACATAGAGATAAAGACTGCCAAGCTCCCGACTATACGCTACAAGTAAAACATTTCCTCTGTCCTCCATGTATAAACATGTTAGCTACAACTAAAACCGTTCCTCTGTCCTCCATGTATAAACATGAAGCTACAACTAAAACCTGTCCTCTGCCCTCCATGTATAAACATGTTAGCTACAACTAAAACCTTTCCTCTGTCCTCTATGTATAAAACATGTTAGCTACAACTAAAACCTTTCCTCTGTCCTCCATGTATAAACATGTTAGCTACAACTAAAACCTTTCATCTGTCCTCCATGTATAAACATGTTAGCTACAGCTAAAACCAAAGTATATCCATGGCATGGTTGGCATTTAATCCAATCACACAAAAGACAATATATGACAGTGTCCAAAATATAACACAATTCTGGAGGTGCACAACAAATATCGAGCAACATTTCTTTTTGTTATCATTGTTGTCAAAAGTGTGGCACCGCCCCAGAATAAATCAGCCTTTACCAGGTATGAAGCCTGGAAGAATGCGGTCACACTGAGAGGGATGATTAAGAAATACCTTAAGACTTACTAATGGGTTCTATTTCTTCATCAGATACATGTTTTTCTTATTTGACGCTTATGTCTATCAGGTTCACTAGACTGGCTAGTATTCCTCATTGAAATCAAAGGCCACTGCTGGCTTCGCCCGAGGCAACTGGTGACCCCTTGGTTTCACTCAGCACAGCTAACAATGCAAACAAACAATTTTAATGGACGCTAAGAGGAAAATGTGACCTTCCTTGTGGAGAGAGATAATCAAGTAAAATTCCAAAAAAGTGTGTGTGCATGCGTTTTTTGTGTGTTTGTGTGTGTGTGTGTGTGTGTGTAGGAGCGTGCACATGTGTGTGTTTGTGTGTATGCCCTTCTGTGATGAACACAGGCTCTTATAACGACCCCACTACAGATCAAGGGCCTCTAAATCAACCGGGGTAATTGACGGGACAGTGTTTATAGCAGTAACCACGGTAATTGAGTGTTTACAGTTGTAACCACACGGTAACCAAACGCACCCCATGGTGTTGAAGTCGTCGTCTGGGGGAACATAGTCCTCGTCGTCACTGGTCAAGCCCAGCTCGTTGCCATAGCACTGATGAACAAAGTGCCACAGCTCCTTGGGGCACAGGGGCTACACAATTGATAAAAAAACAAAAAACACACATAAGGAAAGAGAGTTAAATATATGTTTTGAAACAAAAACCCTCATTAGAGCTAATTTACTTTTGTTGTAGAACATCCTAATGTAATAACTATGAGCTAAGTGAGTATGGAGTAGAACAGTCCAATGCAAGTACAAAAACATGTCAGCTTTATTATATTTTCTATAAGAAGAAGGGATGCACCAATATTCTTTGAGGCCGATACCCATATCCAATATTCCCTACGCAATATGCATATAGATCGATTGGAAAACATGCCTTTCTTCAGATAATGAAGCTGCAACCGCATACACGCACGCACACGACGCGCGCGCACACACACACACCACACACACACACACACACACCACACACACACACACACACACACACAACACACACACACACACACACACACACACACACACACACAACACACACACACACACACACACACACACACACACACACACACACACACACACACACACACACACACTCACACACACACACACACACACACACACTCACACACACACACACACACACACACACACACACAACACACACACACACACACACACACACACACGACACACACACACACACACACACACACACACACACACACACACACACACACCACACACACACACACACACACACACAACTCACACACTCACAGCACACACACACACACACACACACACACACACACTACACACACACACACACACACACACACACACACACACACACACACACACACACACACACACACTCACACACACACACACACTCACACACACACCACACACACACACACACACACACACACACACACACACTACACACACACACACACACACACACAACCTTCATGCCAAATGTCAGCCTCCTAGGGTGAAAAACTGTGGCCACTAGAGGGGCCACTGTTGTGGACCAGCCAACCAAACAACCAACGGAGCGAGCTATAGAGCAGCTGGTCGCAGCTAATAATGGGATCAAACCACATACATTAAAAGACAAATTCTTCAAAAGTCTTGTCATTCCTTTGTTAACTCCATGCCAATTCTAAAATTGTGTAAAAATCTTTATTGTACCGATACAAATTGTGCTTTTTAAAGCCCATATCGGCTATTACCGATTTATCTGCCAATGATATCAGTGCATCCCTGGGAAGAAGGGCAGGCTACTGCCAGGAAGATCTCAGGTTGCCAACTCACCTTGTCCAGCAGCGCATTCTGCCACAAATCTGAACATCATCATGTATGTCCGGTCCCTGGCTCCAAATGAGGTGAAAAAGGTGCTGTGAAGAAGGAATAAATGCATGTGAGTCTAGCTGGAACAATACTGAAATAACACTGGTTATTAACTAAACCTCATTGTAGTCTTTGTAGGGCTGGGAGATATGGAGAAAAAACAATTATATCACAATATTCAAAATACTTTTTTTTGATATTGATATATATCACAATATCTGCTTAGGTATGGAATATGACATCAGATAATATAATCAATGTTTTATCATATTGGTCCTGCATGGTAATGGGAAGTGTGATACTATCAACTGAAACACATTTTCTCCTGACAAAAATGTAGTTCTCTTTCTTCCAGGATTTCTGCCTGTAACATAACAACCATTATTTTGCACAAGAGACAATGGTTTCTATGTGCATTTTTTTTTGCTATATGGTAATTTATGATAAATATATCAATAAAAACACAATTTTGGTGATTTTTTGGTGTCTTATTACTGGATCTTGTAAACAAGTCACAGTAGAACAGCAATATCATCAACAGAGTTTTGATTGATTGAAAACTTTATTAACAGATTGCAGAATGGGTACAGTACAGTACAGCTCAATACATACAATTGTTAAGGGGATGCAGACCAGAGAAAGACTTTCGTCTTGTTTACATCAGGGTCCCCCATTTCAATTCATCATAACATATATGACATACACGACATACAGATAGACAGTACTGCTACATTTATACATTTTATGACATACCAGATTTGCAAATACAGTACTGTTTGTGATACAAAAAGAGTCCAGAAAAGAGAGTATATACATTTGACGTAGAAACTGTACATTGGAGGAGGTTGGGTAGGTGGGGTGGGGTTGGGGGGGGGGGGGGGGGGGGGGGGACTGTACATTGGAGGTGGTTGGGTGGGGGGGTGTTGGGTAGGAGGGGTGGGTGGGTGTGGGACACTGTACAACTGTACAAGCAAAACTGTACATTGGAATATTGACAAAACCATACTTGGTCATTTACTGTACATTGGAGGGGGTTTGGTTAGGACATTTACAGGGGCCAGTTTCGAATTGCAGTCTCCCGTAGGTGTTCTTTGAGAGTGTTTTTGAAAGTGGGTAGTGATTCACATTCCTTTACAGCTTTGGGTAGGGCGTTCCACATTGATGTGGCATAATTGCGAAACGTGTTTAGTCCCGTGTTTGAGCCGAATCTGGGTTTAACATGATTTGTGGAACTCCCTCTGGTGTTGTGATCGTGGTATTCACTGACCTTTGGGAAGTATTTTGACATGTACATGGGTACCTTGGTCGTGTAGTGTATCTTGTAGACCAAGCCCATTGCAAGTTGCTGTACTCTGTCGTCTACTCTAGAGAGCCCCATTTGGGGTGGGTTGGTGGGATTTAGTCAAAGTCTAAGCTAAAGCCACGTTTGAGAAAGCAGACCACGATACAATCACCACTGTGACAGAAACCACCATGCTGTTTGAGGAGCAGTTATTATAGAAAGGTATCAGGGCCCCTCTTAGTCGATTCATCTGTCGGGTTTGGTTTATTTGACCAATATTTAGTTTGCTGATTAGTTTATGCCCCCCCTGCACACACAGGCCACACAAGGCACAGAGCTCCATATGCAGGTCACGGAGGGGTTGGGATACAACCCGCGTCAAGGGTATTTTCTTGCCAGGCAGGACACAGACTCCATAGAAATAGACTGTGAGATTAACATATAGCCCCCCCCCTCCCCCCCCCCCCCCCCCCCCCCGAATACATTCATAAACTCAGTGCTTGGTGTGTCTGCTCTAGTGCCAACATATGCCTCTCACATGCAGCCGCTCTGTTTCAGGGGCACGACCCTTACCTTGTCAGTGTCTGTGCAGACCTGGATGGCATTGGGGATGAGGCGGGCCGTCTTCTCCTTGGTCATGGAGCAGATGTCTTTCAGCCGCACCGTCAGCTATATACACACACACCAGAGGTACAGAATATGTACATGTATTGTGTGTACCAGAGTTACAGAATATATATTGTGTGTACCAGAGTTACAGAATATATATTGTGTGTACCAGAGTTACAGAATATATATTGTGTGTACCAGAGTTACAGAATGTGTATTGTGTGTACCAGAGTTACAGAATGTGTATTGTGTGTGTACCAGAGTTACAGAATATATATTGTGTGTACCAGAGTTACAGAATGTGTATTGTGTGTACCAGAGTTACAGAATGTGTATTGTGTGTGTACCAGAGTTACAGAATATATATTGTGTGTACCAGAGTTACAGAATGTGTATTGTGTGTACCAGAGTTACAGAATGTGTATTGTGTGTGTACCAGAGTTACAGAATATATATTGTGTGTACCAGAGATACAGAATGTGTATTGTGTGTGTACCAGAGTTACAGAATATATATTGTGTGTACCAGAGTTACAGAATGTGTATTGTGTGTGTACCAGAGTTACAGAATGTGTATTGTGTGTGTACCAGAGTTACAGAATGTGTATTGTGTGTGTACCAGAGTTACAGAATATATATTGTGTGTACCAGAGTTACAGAATGTGTATTGTGTGTGTGTACCAGAGTTACAGAATATATATTGTGTGTTTGTGTGCGTACCAGCGTTTCCCAACGGAAGATGTTGCTATAGAAACAGATCCAGTTCTCTGAGAGGTAGAGTCGTCCCTGTAAGAGGATGTCCCGTTGCAGGGCACAGGAGTAGTCTGACAGGACAAAAGGTATACAGGGTTACACACAGCATCTACCAATCCCACACTGCAGCAACGGCAACATCCTTGTGTTGTGTGAATTGCAGCTCAATGAAATGGTAAGACAAGGTTTAGCTATTTTTGTTATCTACATAATTTCATGGAGCTGTAATTAAACACAACACAAGGATCCAATGTTCCCTGTGAAAACTGTTTTTGTTTTTGGATGTGTGTGAGATCATCATCAAAATAAATCAGCATTGTTTTTTGGCGAAGTGCCTCTTTAGTATTTGTTCTTTAATTGTCTGTTTCATGTGTGACGATCGAGCCGTACACAGGGAGGCCTGTTGGGATGTTGGATCCTAACGTGGGGAACTGTGGTGTTTGGTGTTCTATGTATTACCTTGACCTTGTCTGTTTTGCTCATCTTATGCCTGTCTTTTATTAGATTTTTGTGAAGCACTTTGAGCTGCATTTCTTGTATGAAAGGTGCTATACAAATAAAGTTTATTATTATTATTATCATTATCATTATTATTATTATTATTATTATTATTATTATTATTATTATTATTATTATTATTATTATTATTATTATTATTATTATTATTATTATTATTATTATTATTATTATTATTATTATTATTATTATTATTATTATTATTATTATTATTATTATTATTATTATTATTATTATTATTATTATTATTATTATTATTATTATTATTATTATTATTATTATTATTATTATTATTATAATATTCAGTCTCTCCTATTTAGTTGACTCAACCCCAATTTAGTTGAAAAAAAAGAAGACAATACAAAATGGTTACTTGAAAATACAAGTTGAGACAACCTATGATTTAAATTGGGACTAACTAACTACTATTTTATACAAATGAAATAATCTTTTTTACAGTGAAGGTAAATTTGAGACTCGGCGCGGCGGTTTCACTCGGTCCACTCACCGACGATGAGTCTCTCTGTGTCGGGGAGCTGTTTGAAGAGCTTCCTGAAGTCTTCATTGCGCTGCTTGTACGTAGGGCTCAGCACCTGGGGAGAACGGGGGAGAGTAACCACCATGAAATTCTTCAGTTCCGCTCTGACACTCACACACACACCCTCTCACGCACTCATTCATAAATACGGACTCACCACACTTGCGTTGTTTCTCTCCTCGAAGACCACGATGCATCCTTGTTAAAACCTCCACACAAGTTCTCAAACATGAGTTTTGGGTTAAGCTTGAATCATTCCTACTGTGGTTAGCTTTGGAACCTAGAACCGTGGGGGGGTTTTGACAAGTGCTGAACATATAGTGTACGTACGGCATGCAGAGGTACGGTAAGTTTAGACGGCATCCATCTTTTACAGAGGCTGTTTGACACCAGAGTGATGTCAAGCACAGTGGCCCCAAAACATCAACCCATTACACATCATACAAAAGGACATGCTGCCGTGATAGTGAGCACATTCTCAAGCTAGCGATATATGTTACAGACAATGAGGCTTTTGTTCAGTGACAAACCATACAAATAAACCCCAGTGTAGCCATTCAGTTTATCTACAATTGGCCTTGATGTCAGTCTTGTGAAGAACATTACATTCCTGTGTTGACACAGTGTTGAGCACACTCTCCTCTAGATCATTTCCAGGAATCCGACTGTATCTTATCTTAGGCTTGGGTTTCGGAGGACATGCTTATTTGTAGAGGAAGGTTAGAATGGTCTGAGCTTCCAAGTGAATGGTGGGTGGGTGAGGGGGAGGGATGGGGGGTGCTGAGGGCTCTAAGTGTCAGTGCCAAATGCTTTCCTTGAAGAGGCAAGCTTCAGGAAACCATGCCTGCAAACGAAAGTAACGAAAGACATCCCCTGTGGGCCGAAAGAGAAAGCCTCCCGGTTCAGTCTCACGGACGACAACAGCTTGTCTCCATTAAAATCCACTACATGTTACAACGGTCTTTAAAACAAAAGCAGTCTGAGGGAGGAAATACTCTAAGCGGAATCTCTGGCTCACATCAAACGGGGTGGATAACAAGGAGCGGCTGTCAAGAAAGCGTGCCGTTGCTTTTACAATGAGAGAAGAGGGTCATAAGTGAGAGTGCCATGCTGGAGTTTCCTCTTGAACCCAGCGAGACCCTCTTTAAACAGCAGACAACTAAACCAATGACATCCCACTAAAACCCTTTCTAAACACCACCACCACCACCAGAAATAACTAACACAAATACTGTTTGATAAGCATGGGTTCAGAAACTGTAGATCTGTCTCCACACAACAAGCCTCCCTCCAATTCAAATAGCTCTGACTCATAGCAAAGTCAGTTGTTTGCAAGAGCGTAATTGTGGGAGGCGACCACAGGCGAAGACATACATGACCTATCACACGGCTACGCCTGTGCTGCTCAATTCACCTGCCTTTAGTTCTTCCACCATGATCAGCTAAACGAGAGAACCACACACCGTGTTAGCACCTATCTCCTGTGTCCTACTCCCTGTGGCGATAATACCGCTATGCTGCGGGTTGCTGACTTACGGCAGGGACCTCCTCCGTGTCCCAGTCGGGGTCCCGGAGGTCCGAAGCGGCCCATCCCCACTCCCAGTCCCACTCCCCCCTGGCCGGGCTCTGCAGGAGCCACCCTGCCAAGGCCTCGTCCAGCTCCAGTACGGCCTCCCACTCCGACATACTATGGTCCCCATCCAGCTCCATGTTCGTCCTGCCTACTCCTTGCGGCACACGGACGGAGGGCTAGAGATCTCTGATGGGAGGAAGCCCCGCGGTAGGATCCTCAGAATGGGAAAAGACTCGAGACCTTAGTCAGTTAGTCCAGAGTTGGAGATACTGTAGAGTAGACGAGAGTTGTCATCTGCTGGTAGAACTAGTAACTGCCCCTGGTTTGGGTGCTGCTCCCTTTGCACTGGACCCAGCTGACTCCAGCCACATGATCCGTTTCTCGCTCTCTCTCTCTCTCTCTTTCTGACTCTCTCTCTCTCTCTCTCTCTCTCTCTTTCACGCACACGCACACACACACACACACACACACACACACACACACACACACACACACACACACACACACACACACACACACGCACACACACACACACACGCACACACACACACACACACACACACACACACACACACACACACACACACACACACACACACACACACACAGGGAGACACGTTACGGCCGTTGCCCTCTAGTAACCCCGGCCCACAAGTCCTTTATTATGATGGCTGTAGCCTTTTCCTTTTTTTCCTGCTCCTCCTGGGAAGCGTGTGAGCCGAGTACGTTTCTCAGTACGGAGGAAGAAGGAAAAAAGTGGAGAGAGAGAGAGAGAATGAGAGAAATAAAGAAGAGAAAATGCAAGAGAGAGAGAGAGAGAGAAAGCAAAACAAAAGGAAAGAAGAAAAAAGATACCAGAGAAACAGAGAGGGGGGAGCGCTAGCTGCTAGTGCTGCTACTGGTGGCGAGGTAGTAAAGCACACTTGATGACAAGGTGACTGAGTTATAGAGGACAGATGTAGGATCAACCTTCAGTTAACTCCGCCAAAAAAACAAGACTGTAGATCCTCACCCAGATGACGCTGTGTCGCATGCCTGGACTTAAAGCCAGAGTAGCTGTAACAATATACTACTACCGTACCTCCACACACATCTGTCATCCTGTCTGCTCATTCGGGTGCTGTATGGAGAAGCCACTGCACCAGAATCCAAATCAACATGAAGGCAATACTATACAACAACCTGATCAATATGCTCTATGGAGATATTTAATGCCCCTCTCTCTTGCAAATCTCTTCTGGGCTCCCCCTCCCCCCTCTCTCTAATAAGGTTATTAATGTACTCCTGATATTGGATCTTACTCCCAGCAGGCTGGAGAGAAGCAGGGGTTATAGCTCCTTTAGGCAGCACTAAATAACTACTTGTGTACAAGTCCTGCCTCTATTCCTGACTCACAACCAACTATCGACAGTCCAGGAGGCGAGTAGGATAACGAGGATCTCAGAGACGACAATCAAGGCACAAAACTGGCATTCCATCCAGCCTCACTTGTAGTGGCTAGTCTACATATGTGTCCTGGAATTCAGCCTCAAATTCCACCTTTCCTGTACTGTGCTGTTTCTCAATCCCCCCTCAACCAGCAGCCAAATGACTGGAGAAAAAGAAAATCTGGTGCAGGAAAGTGGATATGACTGGTGAAATAATCTTCAGACGCAAGCCTCTGTTCAAATCAGCACTAATCATTCGCAGGCTCCTCTTAAAACTGCCGTTGCCCTACTAAGAATGCCTTCAGATCCTGTTGATGTAATTTTAGAATGACGAGAATTGAGCTGAGAAGAAAAAAATAACTATAACAGTTTTTTTTGGTATGTCTGAAATACTCCGGCGAGCGACCACATTCAAAATACTCCAAATCCTTTGATTCGTGCAGCTCGTCGACTCCAGTAAATGAAGACACTATTCAGGTGACAGTACAACAGGATCTCTGACAGACAGCCAGTGGGGCTCTTGGCCTGAGGGATGAGGATGTAGACTGTGTTTATGGGACCGGTTAACCATTAACCTGCTGGACAAACATTGAGCGATGGCAGAGACTGGTACAGTACTTGGGTGGGGTTTTGGTTCAATGAGGAGGGTGGAGGTGTGTGTTTGTTCAGATGTGGGTGGTGGTGATGATGATGGGTGGTGGTAGTAGTAGTAGTGGTGGTAGTAGTAGTAGTGGTAGTGGTAGTAGTAGTAGTAGTAGTAGTAGAAGTGATAGTGGTCGTAGTAGTAGTACATGTAGTAGTAATATTAGTAGTAGTAGTAGTAGTAGTAGTAGAAGTGATAGTGGTAGTAGTAGTAGTAGTAGTAGTAGTAGTAGTAGTAGTAGTAGTAGTAGTAGTAGTAGTAGAAGTGATAGTGGTAGTGGTAGTAGTAGTAGTAGTAGTAGTAGTAGTAGAAGTGATAGTGGTAGTAGTAGTAGTAGTAGTAGTAGTAGTAGTAGTAGTAGAAGTGATAGTGGTAGTAGTAGTAGTAGTAGTAGTAGTAGTAGTAGTAGTAGTAGTAGTAGTAGTAGTAGTAGAAGTGATAGTGGTCATAGTAGTAGTACATGTAGTAGTAATATTAGTAGTAGTAGTGGTGGTGGTAGTAGTAGTAGTAGTACATGTAGTAGTAATATTAGTAGTAGTAGTGGTGGTGGTAGTAGTAGTAGTAGTACATGTAGTAGTAATATTAGTAGTAGTAGTGGTGGTGGTAGTAGTAGTAGTAGTACATGTAGTAGTAATATTAGTAGTAGTAGTGGTGGTGGTAGTGGTTAGGGATGGGTACTGAATCCGGTACTTTTAAGGGTACCGACCGAATCACGTCGGTACTACAGAGTACCGATTCACGTGAGATCCACCGGTGCCACATTACTTACTTTAAAAAAAATGTTATTTAATTAAATTTAGTTAAAATTGTAACCGCAAAACGAAACCTATGAAGTGTGCCGCACGTTCACGTCAACGTTCACACGGACAATACACGCTTACCTAGGATTTGACTTGACACTTTACAAAGCTAGATGCAGACAATGCTCGCTGCAATATTATATAAATATGATAATAAATTATTTGAAGTTTGGATTTTTTTTAAAGAGACTAAAGTACCGAAAAAAGGTACCTGTTACAAAGGGTCAGATTAAACCGAATATATATATTTATTACTTGAGATATATTGTATAATATTTGTATATCGTCTGATATCCCTTGTATATTCTTTGTACATATACAGGGAATATCCCTTTACCTAGGTACAGGCCAGACCATAATATTCGTTCTCCTATTGGACAGCGACCCCCTAGGCGCCAACGGCCATACCCCCAGTGTCTAGTTCAAAGCCACCGCTAAGACATGTCTCAACATGCCCAGGTTTGCGCAGTAATACGAGACAGAACTGAGGTTGGCACTAGATTATTCACCTTACGTATAAATACGTCGCAGGTGGATA